>NW_013952492.1:934831-947745 GCF_001266775.1 Austrofundulus limnaeus
TGAGTTGCCGCCATGTGATTGGCTGATTAGAAATTAAGTGTTAACGAGCAGTTGGACAGGTGTACCTAATAAAGTGGCCGGTGAGTGTACATTCATATGTATTACAAAAATTTGATGTCGCAGGCACTTTAATGTCCACCGTAGTGGAAATTTTTCTTTAGCTCACCAGACATGTAATTTATTTTAAAATAATAATAATAAATTTAACACACTCATACAAAAATTTAAACCACCTCTATCCCCAGCAGCTCAGTCAGATATACATGTTATATTTTAGTTTGATTGAGAGTAGTGTTGGCGTTTGGAACAAAAAATAAAAAAAATACTTCTTGCCAGAGGAAGAAAGTTGAAAGATGATGTGATTACATCACACAGGCAGGAGTCAGCAAGAGGCTGCAGAGGTCAAAGTAGATCAGTAGCAACTTAAATGTTTGTACAAAAGCTGAGGCAATAATATATTTACAAAAAACATGTGACGGCCATGTATTTGTTGAATGCTACTAATATTCTTGTCTAATACACTGAACCTTAGTAAAAAGGCTGTAAAGAAACTGCAAATTTTGGCCAATGTAATTTGACTTTTTCTGCCGCAATTTATCATTAAGTTTTTCTTTTTTTTTTCTTTTGTGTTGACACTGAAGTTTTTACTTATTGAAAAATATCTGGATTTTAGTTTGTTGTTCCGGAAGCGTACAAACTGCATTTATGTTTTTTTTTTCACAGCTGAGACTCCCATTGAAGAGTTCACCCCCACCCCAGCGTTCCCTGCCCTGCAGTATTTGGAGTCTGTGGACGTGGAGGGAGTGGCCTGGAGGGCTGGTCTCAGGACAGGGGACTTCCTTATTGAGGTATTTAAGAACAGCTCACAACAAACAACTTAATCCGTATGAATCTGACTGTTAAACAGGAGGGGGTGTCTGAAAACAGAGACAAAACAGCTGCAGAGTTAGTCTGCAGATGTTAGGGGTGTGTTCTGCCTGACGAGTTGTTAAAAACTTTTAATAAGGCAATAAATGTGTCAAATATTTGTGCGACTGTGAAGTTTGATTGTGTGAGATTACCAGAATTTGATGTGCTTTTAATGTAAAGCAGCGCAGTAATGACATTTCATACTTGTCATTTTGTCTCGTTGTGTTGTGTTCAGGTGAACGGGGTGAATGTGGTGAAGGTGGGCCATAAGCAGGTGGTGTCTTTAATACGGCAGGGGGGCAGCAGGCTCCTGATGAAGGTTGTTTCTGTCACACGCAAACCTGAATCTGAAGAAGTCGTTCGCAAAAAAGGTAAAGACAGAAAAAAAAACAGAAATTCTTTCTTCATGTCAACATTTTTTAAATAACTGTGTTGATATTTTACTTTGGATAAGATTAGTTGATAGTTTATGTTAAAAAAGGAAAAAAATGTTTTCAATGAAAAAAGGTGTGAAATGCTGCATTTGTGATTTCTGCAAAGCACATCCATCAATCAACTAGTCTCCCTTCACACTTGATGACGACCCCCGTGCGTGACCTACATAACCTCTTAAACGTGCCTTCATCGTGACAAATCTGGAAAAGTGCCTTCGGTGTGAAGGCATTCAAGATGCTGCTATGCCCTTAGTTCTTGTCAAACAGATTTCCCCTGCCATTTTCCATGTTCCCCAAACTCTCTCTTACACTATTACCACGCTTCATAAACCCACCCTGGCATGACTCTCTCTTAAACCACATCAGTAAGCAGCTACAGGTATCACATCTGCAGTGGGTTGTTTCCATGACCTTGTCAGGGATCATAGTGGAAACCTTGACATGAGATCTGCTTCAAATTCCCAGTGATCGGGTAAAACCGGTGCACGTTGGCCCCACTTGACAAATAGGCTGCCACGCTCCACCCAGAACCTCAATATGGTGCCGTAGCAATAAGAAACCATCATGAAACCACCTTGCCTTGGAGGTTTTGTGTGCAAGCTCGAGCATCTTGTGAACCTCTCATAATACAATGTGCAAAATAGGGAGTCCAGTAAATTCTTAAACTCGAAGGCTTAGCCAAGACCAGTGTTGTTTTCGTTAACGATGACGAAATATTTTCATTGACGCCCCCTTTTTTCATGACGTTAACGAGACGGTAACGAAATAAACATAGCTCTTTGATGACTAAGACGTGACGAAACGTGTGTGAGTTTTCGTTGATGAGACTGTAATGAAAACGTTAGTCGGTGGTCTGTCAATCCTTTAGAATAGAGTGGAGGGAGGGACAGCAGCGCTGTCACACACACACGCACACACAGCAGCACAGAGCATTTCCTCCCATTCCCTCACACCCTGTGCCGCTTAAAAAGTTTGTCCGTCACCTGTAGCTTAACCAGGGAGTAACATCTCCACCATTATTAAAAGCTGTCGCAGGTCCATTCTGAGCTCTGAAGCTGTTTGTTCACGTTCATGACGAAAGTAAAACTCTTCTCTGTGTTTATTTATTTATTTTTTGGCCGGGGGGGGATTAGCAACTGTGCATGTCAGTGCTTCTGCTCTGAATAAAAGCCTGGTGCATGTAAACACTCGTTTGCACAACTTTAATAGTCTACTAAGTTTAGGACCGCATGGTGTCTGTTTTTATAAATAAGATGCATTTTCATCGTCCTGGCTGACAAGTTTGAGTTGAACATGTGTGTTCCCCTTTCTTGCTTATAATATTGGGCATGTGTATTGTGTGTGTTCATTGCACTTTAGCAAATTCTGAGAATTAAAGCCACAAAGTGAGAACGTTTTTGTTTTGCGCATCTTTAGAGTAACACAAATTACACAAATTCACAAATGTTAACACAAATTACTCAAATTAATTTGTAAAGACTAATATGTTGTCTTTTTTTAAGACTAAAAACTAAACAATTTTTTTAAGTTTCCGTCAACTAAAACTGGACTAAAACCATTAAATATAGAAATAACTAAAACTGACTAAAACTAATAAGTATTTTTTGTTCAAAAGACTAAGACTAAAGTTAAAATGGCAGTCAAAAACACAACACTGGCCAAGACTCTACAAAGATCCTCAATGTTCTGGCCGATATTTTCAAATCGTAGCACAGTTGACATTCACTGTGAGGAAAGTCTGACACTGTTCTGTTAAGTTATTACAATGTCTTCATCATATTTTATACTTCCTCCAAGTCTTTACAGTATAATGCATGCAATGCCTTTGATAATTGTATATTTTCAATATATTTGGTACTTGTAATATAATGGGAACAATTGGGGTGTTTTTACGTACGGATTGAAACTGATGCGTTTTAGTTGCGTTAGGGATTTTTACCACTTTTCACCACTGTAAATCCATTTAGTTTCCATGTCAACCAGAGCTTGCCATTCCTCTGCTCCCACACAGTCCTGGCACACTGACCTGCGTACTCTGCAGTTGTGTGTTTCTGTGTATGTTTTGTGTGAATGTTGGAATGTGTGCGTGCAGCTTTCTTTGCGATTATTGCGATACGGAGACAGTGAGTTTGACAGAGTTGTGTTGGACGGTGCTCTGTCAGCTTAAACCTTCCACTCTGTGCTCTGTGTTAACGTCTCTTTCTGTCTGTCTTCCTCAGTCCCAGTGGCGATCACAGACTTTGGGGGAGCTCGAACAAAAAGGCATATTAAAGTCCTATAGTGTGATTTTTTTCACAATTTGCAGTGGTTTTGGAATTAGCTAAAAGTGATTTTTTTTTTGTCAGCTGATCATGTAATGGACTGGTAGCTTCTCCAAGGTATAAAGCTCTTCAAGCATGAATATAAGGCAAATAAACAGTGGAGGGATTTCCACTTACTATTGTGTAGCTGGTGTTTGTTTGTTCCTATATTGTAATTCCCTTTTTGTTTGCAGAGTGCAAAAATGGGCTTGTTGTATTGTGCGGTTTGTTACATCTTATGTTATATATGCTGCTATCACTTTTAGGGAGAGTGATGAATGTTGCAGTTTGAGAGAAACTTTTTAATTGCAAAATGTGCAACATATGCATTTTCCCAAAAGAATGAAAATCAAATCAATATTCAGTTGTAATTTTCCAAACATCATTAGGAGCTCCCCTGCCCTGCAACCGTAACAAAAGATTTTTAGTAAGAAATGTTTTTTCACTGGAAATTCTCTTAAAGGGGTGTTTCTGTCATTTTCAGGCACATAGTTCAATTCTATACCATAACCAAGTAACTGTGTTACCTTCAATTGTTATAAAAATACTGAATATTGATTTTGCATCTAACCTAAATGACTTGAAATTGGCTTCAATCTTGACAATCCCAGTTCAGCACGTCATCACAGCAATGCTTTGTGGGCAGGTTCTATGGGGTGGGGATGAGCTATGTAAAAAAAGGGCGGTGCTTTGTACCAGCAATCGTTTAGCCAACTCCAAGTGGCTACCACAGGAGATTCAAGCATAAATGAGTCAAAGCAACACTCTGGGTATGTTTTTGATGACTGAATGACATTATAGCATGCTATAAAGCTCAAAAAGCCGAATTTGCATAATACCCCCCTTTAAGGTAGCGTCTGATTCAAATGTACAAGAAATTATTTTAAAAAAGTATCTGCAAATGACTTTTTTACCACACATTTATGATGGCAGCTTCCAAATGACTTGCGACAATGATTATATTAATGTTTGGTGGTTTGGTTTTGGTGAAAATCCCTAGCAAATTGTAGAGAAAGAAAAAAGTACTAAAGCACATTCAGTGCAAATAGCTTCAGACCAGATGGGAAGTATCTGGTGTTCCAGTGGAAAAAAAAACATGTTTCTTTTTAGTTCAAAACATTTTCTTTGCTCCGTCCTTTTCCGCACCCTGTTCTGTGCTTACTGCCATTGGCTGCGACTCATCCTCTCTGCTGGGGCGAACTCACCATAATGCGCCTCACTTTTAGCCCAAAATGAGCAGACACATGCTGACACAGACTCGCAAGCAAACTCACTTTCCTCTTCATCATGCGTGGCCTCACTACCGCCGCCGTTGCCATGGTGACTACAATGCATGTTTGAATTAAGCATTACATTACAGCAAAAGCAGCGCTCTCTCTCTCTCTCTCTCTCTCTCTCTCTCTCTCTCTCTCTGTCTGAGCCTCTCTCTCTTTTTTCCATCCTCCTCTCATCTCCTCTGCTGCTTGCTTTCGCACCTCAGTGTGCAGGCTGGTGAGGAGAGGAAGATGTTTGATCTGGACAGTACTTGGATGGCGTATGTACACTGGATGTGCTGACGGCAGCAGGATAGTTTCGCTCCAGTAAGGCATTGGGGCATGTGTGCAGTCTAGAGGCTTACTGCTCTACAGTGGTGCAGTCAGTGAAAGATGGCAAACCTCAGACAGAGTGAGCTTAACTAGTTCTGTTGTGGACTTTTTGGGGGGTTTCGTTACTGTCTGACTGCATGGCATTTCGTTGTTGCTGCTGATTTAGCATGATGAAATGTAGGAAGGCATCCTTTTCACCTTAGTTAATCGCAGTATTTCTTCAGAGACTTCTTTGAAACTTGCAACTTTACATTTTGTTTTTTTAATTCAACATTTGGTTGGAATGATTTTCGGCTTTAACCAGGACAGTAACAGCTCACTTGCTTTGTGTGTGTAGCAGGACTGGAAGGCACCCAGGAGCTTTGCTAATGAAAAGTCTGCAGCACATCATTTTCCTTAGCTGTTAAATTTGCTGTCATCTCGTCGTCTGTCGCCCCGCGTGTCACGATGTCCTCCCTCAAGGAGTTTTCTTTGTGGGATGATGTGCATGGGTGTGCAGACCAGTGTGTTTGTGCATTTCTCTCCAATGCACGTCTGGTAAATTCAAGGCAAGCAGCATATTAGGGGAAAGATGAATGAGTCTCTTCTTCTCCTTTCTGCACACATTGTACTTGTTCTGTCAATTGTAGCAGACAAAATATGTTGCTGTGTGTTTAATGAGGGGATTCGAAAGGCTACATAGAAGAGTGATTTGTTTAAAATGATGCCAATGGGTTCCTCAACTGAGGCATGTTCTTTGCAGCATATAGGTTCCCAATCTGAAAGTATGTCAAGCACACTCAAAAAAATAAATCTCAAGCAAAAGGAAGAAAACATGAAGAAGTTGGGTTTCGATCAGGGCCTCAACAAGGTCATTCCCAAGCGAGAGGCTTCGACTTCATCTGACTTTGACAAACTTAAAGCAGCGAAGACCGGATGGGTTGGCCGTCTGGGAGATGTCAAGAGGGCTCTGAGTCGCAAAGCCAAAGCCTTTTCATCTCCCTCGGCTTCTTCCTCAACGCCATGCCTTTTCTTCACAGCGCCCCCTCCACCTAAGAGAGCTCCCAGCACCACCCTGACACTGCGATCCAAGTCCATGACCGCTGAACTGGAGGAGCTGGGTGAGTGCCAAAGAACTGGCATGCACGCTCAACACTCACTTCCCTTTTTTTTAATCACAGCTCTGCTTTCTCTTTGTCACTAAATTCTGGTGAATGACTATCCTAACTTTTAGAATAGTCACTTTTGTTGGCTTTTTCTTGTCTTTTTCCTCCTCTGCTGACTCTATCTTTTTCCCACCAAGCAACTGCTCGGAGGAGAAGAGGAGGTGAGTCTGAGGCTAGAAACTAACACTTCTCCGAGCGTCATAATGATGATTTATCTATGCCGTGTCATTATAAACGGTGTTAAACAGTGCAGAAGACCATAACAGAAGAACACTTGAAACGCATGGACTCTGTCTCCATCCATTTATGTCTTTCCCACTTTTGTCTCCTTTTACTTCAACCACCTACTAGGAACTCACAAGAAAAACAATATATTGAAACAAGCCATGATTTTGTGCATTACGACAAAGCATGATTTCACATTGTGGTCTCAGATTTTGCCTTTTCATCGTCTGTAGTATTCATGTTAAAAACGATAATAAAACATTTCCAGTGTTTTATATCTTAGCATTTAGTTCTGGCTCATTTTGCTCTTAACAGAGAGACTTGATGAGATGTTGGCATCACAAGAATCTATGTTGCATTCTCAACCCCCGGAGGCAGATTACAGAGCAGCCACTGTCAAACAACGGCCTACCAGCAGGAGAATAACACCAGCAGAGATCAGTGTGAGTGCACCTACACACAGCACATTTTCCAAACAGCATATCGCACCAAGCTGCTATACATAAAAGCTCAGTCTGACATTATCAAAATATCGGACCTGCACAACAGACCTTAATGTGTACATTAATACATGCACAACTGTGCTATTTATAGTATTCTCTCTTAGTTGTAAGGATTTAGTTGATTCATATTTGAAGGTGTTAAAGTTTGGGATTTTGTGTTTCAGTCACTGTTTGAGAGGCAAGGGATGACTCTACACGGAGGTCTGCACCCAGGGATTGAGAGAGGTCACATACCACTTTCTAAAGGCATGTCCAGGACCAAGTCTTTTGGTAAAACAGTCACCCACGCTGTACTTATTTAAATCAGTTAGTTAGTTAGTTAGTTAGTTAGTTAGTTAGTTAGTTAGTTAGTTAGTTAGTTAGTTAGTTAGTTAGTTAGTTAGTTAGTTAGTTAGTTAGTTAGTTAGTTAGTTAATCCATTTCTTTAAAAACAACAACATAAATTCAACAAAAATACAAATACATGAAATGAAAGGTAGCAGAAGAAGAAAAAAATCGTATTATATCTGCCCCTTTTTCTCAAATAAATAAATTCAATCAAAAATAATCTTTAGTTTAAAAAAAAGGAAGAAAAATAAAGGTTTAACTCCTTGAACAACAATTCATACATTTACATATTTCTCCAGCAAATTAACCTTTACATATAAACCTTAGATTAAACCTTCACAGGTAAATAATGTAATCTTTTTAAGATTAAATAACTGTTATTAGAATATTTTTGCTGCAATTTAAAGAAAGCTAAAAGGTTATTTGAAAAATAATCTTTACAGTTGGATGCATTAGTACAATATGTTTTCCATGCAACAACTGTGAACCTAGTACAGTGGAATAAAGTGTTGTTTTTCTTTTATTATTTCACTCCTCATTTCTGTGCTCTACCCTTACTCATCAGGTGCCACAGAGGAGGATCGATTGTCTGCTCTTGCAGGCGAGCACAGATTTCCTCGCAGCTCCTCTATGACAGACAGCCTCCGTGACCACTCACAACCCCATCCCATCCCTCCTCCTCCGCAAACTGCCCCTCCGCCGCCTCCTTACTACCTAGACACCGGTCCGCCCCCAGCTTTCTGCCCTCCTCCGCCTCCGTCGAGAACCCAGAGTCAGGGCCACGAGCCTGGAGGGCGATCCAGCTTCAAGCCGTCCTCCTTGGACCTGCCTTACGAGGCTGCACAGCGACAGGCCACACACCTCGAGAGGCAGAAGAAAGCTCGCTCAATGATCCTCCTGCAAGACTCTTCCCATCTACCTGTAGAGCCAACGGAAATCCCCCGACCCTCTGCTGCGACTCCTCCCGAGCGAATCAAAAGGAAGGGGAGAGTTATCGACAACCCTTACGCAAATGTGGGTCAGTTTAGCATTGGACTGTACACACCCACAAAACCCCAAAGAAAGAAGAGTCCCCTGGTGAAACAGCTACAGGTAGTTTGAATGTCAGGGATAATTTCTACGTTTTTAAAACTTTTTATATTTACCTTACTCCAAAAGAAACTTTGACTTTGACCTTTCCTTTTGTCTCTCCATTGCAGGTAGAAGATGCACAAGAAAAAGCTAGTTTGGCCTTAGCTGCTGCCCACTCGCGAGACAGCTCACCCTCAGGACGATTCCCACATACCCACGGGCACACTCACACCAGTCGTGTAGACTACTACCAGCAGCAGCTTATGGCTGAGCGAGAACGCTTGCGTGCCCAAGGAGAGATCCTCTTTCAAGGTAAAGGCCCCTTTGCTGCTGCGATAGCCGGAGCAGTGAAAGACCGTGAGCGTCGTCTAGAAGAGCGAAGAAAATCCACTGTCTTCCTTTCTGTTGGGACCATGGAGGGCTCATCCCCAACAAGCCCGGATGCCCCCTCTTTGACTCAGTCTCACTCTGTTGATGAACGTATGCTAACCCGAGAGCTGGGACAGCTTCCTCCCCCTGCCTTGTCTCTGAGCCCCTCACCTAGTGGAACCACCTTTATCCACCCACTTACAGGAAAGCCTCTGGACCCAAACTCACCACTGGCTCTTGCGCTGGCCGCAAGGGAGAGAGCGCTGACCTCTCAGAGTCAGTCCCCAACTAGCAGCCCAGAGCCTCGGACTAAACAAGAGCGAATAGGCCAGGGTGTAATGTTCGCTGACACTCAGACCAAAGAGTCTCCACATGGGGATGGGGTAACAGCATCCCCCCCTTTTTCACCTAAAAGCGCCAAGGCAGCAGGGTACGAAGCTCGATCCTCCCCAGCATCGATTTTAGCGCCTCAGTCTACCAAACCACAATGGGCTACATCATCCTCACCTATATCGTTCCGCCAAGAGATGGAAGCTAGAATAGAGGAGAGAAAAGAGGAAAAAAGACTAGAGGATAAAAAAAGCATGCTGATCAGCATTATGGATACATCGCAGCAGAAGACAGCAGGGCTGATCATGGTTCATGCTACCAGTAATGGTCAGGCTGTTGGAGTGACTTCAGAACCTGAAAAGACACCTGTGCCTGCATCCATGGATCCTAGCAAATCTCCGAGTCCACGGGCTAAATCACCTGTCCCCTCTGTGGCGCAGCCACAGACACAGCTCCACGTTCTGCCTCACGCTCAGCGTCCTGCCAGTCCGGCCCAAGAAAAGAGTCTGGCTCAGGGAAGCTCCGAGGAGGATGTGGATCAGTACGCAGTGGCTCTGCCACCTGCTATGCTGTCCTCCAGTGATGAGGAGACGAGAGAAGAGCTACGAAAGATCGGAGTTGTTCCTCCACCGGATGAGTTTGCAAACGGGTTGTTAGCACAGGGTCAGGGGAGAGCAGTGTCTCCTGCTATACTTGCCACCTCCCCTGTCACGCCGACGACATCAGCCCCACAAACCCCCTCAACCCCAACAACCTCGACTGTGACTACAACCCAGCTTCAACCACCACCCCCACCACCACCTCCATCCAGTGCAGCAACCGTCTCAGGGAAGCCCTCTGAACCTCTGGAGCCCCCACCGGTGGGTGAGTCTGGCTCAGCAGCTGATTCGGGTGTGGAGGAGGCTGACACACGCAGCTCCAGCGAGAGAGAGCGAGACTACCATCTCGAGACCACCAGCACTGTCTCCACGGTATCCAGCATGTCCACGTTGTCCTCAGAAAGTGGCGAACCAGCTGACACACACACCACACACACCTCCTACGCCGACGGTCAGACTTTTGTGCTTGATAAGCCACCAGTGCCTCCTAAGCCCCGGCTGAAGTCCCAAATAGGAGGCAGTAAAGGCCCCGTCACCTTCAGGGACCCTTTACTGAAGCAGAGCTCTGACAGTGAGCTGCTATCACAGCAACAAGCCGCTGCTCTGGCTGCTGCTGCGGCTGGAGGAGCGGGGCTCCCTGCAGGTGGTTCTGCTTCAGTGACTGGTCTAGCCCCATCCAGGCCGCGCTATCTCTTCCAGCGGAGGTCCAAGTTGTGGGGGGACCTCGTCGAGCCCCGAGGACCAGGGATCGGCTTGGGTATAGGGAGTTTGGGTAATCTTGGTGGGCTGGGACTTGGGTTGGGTGCAGATGAGGGTGCAAAACCATCTGTTATGGGTGAGCTCAGTTCACGACTACAGCAGCTAAGCAAAGACACCAGGTCACTGGGTGAAGAACCCCTGGGAGCCTCACTTGACCCGGGAAGAAAGTCACCTGTGGCAGGTGCCAGGTAAGAGGATATCTAGCACGCATTTCTGGTAAATGTTGTCTAACTGAAATTGAAGACTAGTCAAAGTAATGTTAGGTTTTATTTAGGGCTGGGCGGTATGACCTCAAATTCATATCATGTTATAAATTGAACTCCTTCATGTTAACGGTATATGTCACGGTAGAATTTTTTTATAAAAAGTTAAGATAATGTAATTTTTAGAGCATTTTTTGCAGAAAACTGTAATCTTAATTAAACCCAACATTTTTGCTTTAATATCTGCCTGCCAAACAATGAGCTTCTGCCTGCTAAACTTATCAGCTGCTGCTCTGCTGCGCGCTCATCTTCATCATCTTCATCATCAAAGCAGAAGCAGACTTTGCATTAGCAAGATGGATTTACAACTGAACGAACATTCATGTCTTTTTTTTCAAATAATCTCTGTGGGTAACAATACATAAAAAACATTTTTTCCCCGACAATTGGGTGTGAAAAACTACAGTTGTTAAAGCTTCGCTCTGCACGACGTGCAGCGGGAGTGAGGGAAGAAATGATCTCATGGCACGACGTAACTTTTTTGCAGCGGGAGGGGAAATTTTGAGGGTTTATTCTCTCAATACATGTTTTAAAACACTAGAATTTCTTCATTATATTTCAAACTCCTGCTCAGTTGTCTCTGCACTTGCAGCCCTGTTCACACAGGTGCGATGACGTAATGACGACAGGACGGTAGAGTATAAATTTCTACCACAGGCCAACTTCATACCGTTTCTACTGTCTACCGCATATACCGCGCAGCCCTAGTTTTATTAGTTGAGTTAAATTACACTTATCTATAGAAAAAAACATTAACTGAAGCTGCCGACTTAATTGAGTTGAGTACTTGCGTTATTTTTCCAAACATATTGTTTTTCCTTGTATACATGATTATCGTAGTAATTCTGTTGATGTGCTGTTTTTCCCAAGAAGAATTAGCAAGTTATTCTATAAGTGTTCTGCTTTGAAAAGTTATAGAGATTTATATGTGTTCAGCTATTCCTGTTTTTTAACTGCACACTTTAAAGCATCAGTATACTGGACATCATTTTAACCACGAGTCCTAACTAAGACATAAAAAAGGTTTCACGCAGCAGCAGCAGGGTTATCTGAAACATCTGAGTCACAGTGGTGTTTTTGTCTGTTATCTCTGAGCTTCTTTTTCTACAAGATACCTGAAAGTTCAATGAATTCCTCTATATTTCTGCAGATGTGAGGATACCGAAGACACTAAACCTTAAAGTTATAAACCCTAGGGTAAACCAAGTCTATTTTTTTAAATATACCTTTCATAATAACTCTATGATCTAAGCACAATTAAAAGTGAAAACCCCTTTTTTATTTTGTTTCATGTGTTTTCCTTGAAACATTTGTTACCTTGTTTGCAAACCAGTTTCTGCAAGATGAATGAAAGTATTGGTTGTAGAGATACAGTAGCTTTTTACAGTTTGATAGGTCTGGTCTTAGGATGAAACTGCTCCTTGTTTCCATAGTTACTGTTACATCCCTTGGCCTCCCCATGACTATACTCTTTGTTAACTGTAAGCAGAGACTGTCAATAAGTTATACTGTCCAACTTTTGTTTTGTACGTGTATGTGTGTGTGTAGTTTTGTGAGTCTGGGTTCAGTTGATTAACCACTGGTGCAAACAAGGTAACAGAGCTTGAGATATGCACTATGTGAAAGACTTTCCTCATCTCTTACACACTGTCATGTTTGAGTTATAACCTTTGTTCCTGCTAATATCTTTCCTTTTCTGCGTTTCCCTGGGTCCTCGTTCAAATATCACACAATACATCCTTTTAACTGCTGCCTTTGCGATCATCACTGATGTGAACTTGATAAGACCTGAAACGGCAGTGTTCTTATCTCCATCCATTGTAAAAAAAAATGTGATGATGTCAAAGATTTAAAGGATGTATTTTTAAGAAGAATTTGAACAGGACTGAACCATAATGGTGTGCTATGTTACAACTGCCCTTCTAGGATCTTTGCATTAACAGCCTTGTTAATGACAAAAGTACTGAATGAGACAAAATCCATAACACTTTGTGGCATGAAAATCCTGTCAAATAAATGCTGGGACTTTGTCTTTTGATTTCAGGATTTACTTTAGTTGTACAACCACCTCCTTTCCCTGTTTTATATATATAT
>NW_013952492.1:948730-979900 GCF_001266775.1 Austrofundulus limnaeus
CTCTCTCTCTCTCTCTCTCCCTCTCTCTCTCTCTCTCTCTCTCTCTCTCTCTCTCTCTCTCTCTCTCTCTCACCTCTCTCTTTAATTCAGCATTTCTCATAGAGCACAGGCATCTCTGTGATCTTATTTGTATCGTTCCTCCATCATTTACCCCATTTCCCTATGTGCTTCATGTATACCCTTCCAAAACCCACAATGCTGGATTTTGTTTTACTTGTAACTTTGTTTAGTTAAGTTTTTTGTCCTCCAATAAGTTTAGTTTTATGTTCTTAGTTATTTATTTCAGTTGAATAACTTTATTTATTTCACAGTGTTTGTGTTAAGAATGGCCATTGTCACTGACTTTCTTATTTTATGCCCACTTTRTGTTTTTAAACTAATTTTTATTTTTAATGAACAGTAAAATAGAACAGCACAAGTAATAGCAAGTGCTCTCTTGCATGTGAAAGAAGTTATGAAAGTCAAGAGACATGTGCCTTCCTTTTATTTATTCATTTATGTGTTTGTTTTACTTTGTGCAGTGTTTTACAAGTGAAAAGTGTGCTCATTTCTCTCTCATGTAGCCCACTGATCAGACTCTTCAGTGCTGAAACCTACTCTGTTGTCTTTGCCATGCTAACACATCAAAGTCTACAAACATGCACAACATGGGTAAAATACACACACATACACGTGGCCGCGCGCACTCACGCACGAAGCATGTTGAAGACGGCAGAGTTGGCGGAAGCAGAGCGAGTGTGGTTGGCAGGCTGCGTTTCATGGAGTGATGCTAACATTCTCTCCCATTGCTCTCTCTCTGCTCACCTTGCATGCTCCGCCCTGCTGCTCTGATCTGATTGGTCTAGAACTGACTGTGCGCCCAGGAGGGCAGGACGACTGTGTAAGTGCGCATGGAGCTCATCTCAACCCCGTTGGCTCCCTGTAGTCTGATTATTGTTTCCCAGCCTGTGTGCTGCTCCGCCACCTTTGTTCCATCACACTCTGCAGTCCAAAAACTCCACCCACATCCAAAGGCCCGAACGTATGCAGACGACGGCTCAGTCTTGCTAATGTGCATGAATAAAACAGACACCTCTGCCACTATGCTTTCTCGCATTTAGATCCCTCTTGTCTGCTTCTGCCTGCCTCCACCACGATAAAAAAACACTCTTATTTTAGCTTTACTTTCTAATCCGTCCTTCTGTCTAACCACATTTCTTTCCGTTTGTCTAGTAGTAAACTAATGATTGGTTTTAAAAACTGTTTCACAGATTTTTTTTTTTATTATTTCCTGTTGAGCACCAAATATCTTCAATGAAACAATGATGGCCTGTTTATGACAGGACAGTTGTAAGCTGCAGATGGTAGGACTGGGTTAATATGTGATGCCGTATTGCTCGACATTAAGTCAGAGCTGTAATTCCAACACAAACAGGCATCCATTCAATTAAATAAAGACAAATTTCAGAGACAGAAATTCCCTTCTGTCTCTCTTATAAAATAATCATGTGATACATGCCATGTTTGTTTTATTTTTTCTTTGTGTGTGTGTGTATAAAAATTCTGGTTTATTGTTTATTTTTAATCAGAAGAACAGACTGTAATGTGCAACAGAAAAGCTGAAAACGTCTTTTACGTTTTCCATGTTTGAACCTGTATAAGTGTGTTTTATTTTATGGTGTCATCCACTTACTTTTAATGTAAATGAAAACAGATGGTTGATTTTACATTTCTAATCTATCTCTCGGACCCCGTGTATTTATTATTTGTCACTGTAGCCGTCTTTCCATCGTTTTTGGGTTGCTGTTTTTTTTTAATGCGCGTTTTGAAGTATCATATTAGAAAAAGTTGATGAGAACGGCAAAATTCAAATTAAAAACTAAATTTCAAAAGAAATAATAACAATAATTTACGCTCGCTTGAGGTGGTTTTTGACTTTTCCAAAAAAAAGAGTTAATGCACAAAAGAGGCGATGGAAACACGTTTGTTGAATAAGTTCTGACTTAGCTAAGATTTGCCTCACATGATTGATCAGTGATTCCCGTGGTCGACGTCCTTCCAGATATTCCCGTAAGAATTGCTTTTCTTTCTCTACACCTCCGGACAACATGTAAACATCGCCAATACTAGTTGATATGTCAGGACAACTGCAGCTCGCCCGATAGCAACACGTTCCTGAAAACTTCTCTGTACTGTCCCGAGATGTGTGGTCCCTGCTAATTTGCAACCTCTGTTTATTACAGCCATTCCAAACATCAGTGTCAGACAAAAATATGCTTTGTGTAGTCCAATTGATTCACTCCAAACTAGTAGATGGAAAAACGCCTGATTCGCATTTCTTTTCTTTTCTTTTTTTGCGACATTTTCAAAGTTTGCTCAAAATTCTCATTACAGTTAGATGGAAACACGGCTATTGAAGCACCCAGATAATTTACAGTAAATTTAACWAGGAAGTCCCTTTCTTGTAAACTAGTGAGTATGTGTGAAGTACATTCAGTAACATCAGGTGGTCAAAGTGTTAAAACTTATTGAAACGTTGACTAATGTGTGAAACTCTTAACAGCTTTGGTGTTGTAGTAATGTGGGACTAGTTTGTTCTAACAGCAATTAACCTTTCTCCTACATAACCTTCAACTTTAAAATAATTAACAACAGATTTGACATTTAACCCATTTCTTGCCCTCTTTCTTCTGCTTTCTTTTTTTTCCCCTGACCATTGTGTCTGTTGACATTTCTCTAACTCTCTGTCTCCACCAGACTTTTCAGCAGCCTAGGTGAGCTCCACACCCTTTCTCAGCGAAGCTACGGAACCACATACACCATTCGCCCTGGCAGCCGTTACCCCGTCACCCGACGCACCCCTAGCCCAGGCTCACCTGATCGGGGCGACCCCCTCGGACGCTTCTCGGGCTTCGGTCTGTCTTCACCAACCACACCTCCACAAACCATCCTTAAGTCCTCTAGTCTCAGCTTACCGCAGGAGCCGAAAGAGGTGCGTTTTGTCATGAGGAGCTCCAGTGCCCGTTCTCGCTCTCGTTCGCCGTCGCCTTCTCATTCGCCGGGGTTAGGCTCGCCGCTTTTAGCCCTGCGCCCGTTTCACCAGAAGCCCCTCCACCTCTGGAACAAGTACGACGTCGGAGACTGGCTCGAGAGCATCAATCTGGGGGAGCACAGAGCGGGCTTTCAGGAACACGAAATCGAAGGCTCTCACCTCCCGGCTCTGACCAAGGATGACTTCGCCGAGTTGGGAGTGACACGAGTCGGACACCGCATGAACATCGAACGAGCACTAAAACTGCTGCTAGAGAGCTGACCCCTGCCCTGAGACAGAGCAACCGATGGAGAGAGGTGAAGATGGGTAATACGGAGAGCTGAGAATGCTCCTTTTTTTCTTTTCTACTTTGGCTGCTTTAATGTTCAGTATTGCGGTCTGTAGCGTCACTTTACATTTCTGTTCTGCATTAACACCCTGCACCTGGCACTGCACTGAAGAGGAGGCGGCGATACGCTTACAAAGTACATTCATCCTCCTCTGCTTGGTCTGACCCACCTCCCTGCTGGAGCCAATTAGATCAGACCTCAAAATGATATCTGATCTTGACTTGCGACGGAGAATCACACGAGCTCCAATTTGGTCATTTGATTTGCGAAGTGTTTAGTTGTTTCTTTAGTAACACCTAAACTTTCTCATGATACCCTCTCTACCTCTGCCCCCACATGTATTAGGCCTCTGAAAACCTTTGGCAGTTTGAGTAAAGGAGCAGGAAGAGTTTTATTCCAAACAGAAAGCTCAGTTGCCTTTCAGAAAAAAAAAAGTATTTATACTAAAATCAACCTTGATGAACACAGTGCTATGGAAATAGTGCTTACACAGCTTTGAAAAGGTGTGTCTTCTGTATACCTGCTACTGTTTTTAAACTGAAGACTTTAGAGCCCAGAGGTGGAGATCCGCAGTGAGAAAACCCCTCTGCCTTGGTAATCAGACTGTGCAATCTATAATGTTTGGAGAATGTTTAAACAACACTCGTGTCTTTTTTCATATTTATTTATTAATTTTAATTTTTTATTTTGGTTTTCCAAAGGGAATATTATATATATATATATATATATATATAAATAGGTTTGCAGAATGGGTGATATTTAAGATTTTAGTCCTCACATCAATAAGAAAAAAATAGAAAGTATTAAGTATTTTGTATTTTTATCCACTTTTCAATGATTACATTACTAAAACAAAACATTAAATATAAATCAGGCTTCTAAATGTGCAGCACTTTTGTCAGCACTTGGTCTTGATATTTGTTTATAAATAAATGGACTTCATTTGACTTAATATTTCAATCTTTTTTATTGTCGCTTTACAGTTGCAGTGTTAGACAACTATGACTTTTCTGTGCTTTTATCAGTAATAGCTATTTGCTGTCATGGCTGTATTTCCCTGAGTATTTTTGTGATGCCAGGCACTGACATGATGGGTTTGGAGCTTATGGGTCTTGAGACCTTTGGTGAAGGATTCTCCCGATTTGGCAGAACTGTTGCATTTCTGTTGAGTCTAGTGCTGCTGTTGCCATGTTGGGGCATGGGGGTGAGGGGTAAATACTTGATCTGCAATAATTCTGGGTAAGTCGTATAAAATAGCATCCATATTAACCTGAGAAAGCAAGGTTGCCCAGCAGAATATATTGTATTGTGGTAAGATGATCGGTGAATTTTGCTTTGCCAGTCAGAGATTTTATTTTTGTGGCTAATCTAAGGTGAGGGAAAGAGCCGTGTGAAAATGAGCAAAATGTAGCCATTAATCACTGATGTTATCACTGTGTCTGTGAATGAAAAGGGAGACCAGGATTCCAAAAACAACATATCATGCAACACCCAGTTCTGCTTTCACTCGTCCTCCCACCATTTCCATCCTGACAGCTAATTGCCTTTGGCTGTGACAAAGATGATCATGCACACCATTATTTCTCTCTCTCTCTCTCTCTCTCTCTCTCTCTCTCTCTCTCTCTCTCTCNAAAAATCTATAGTTATGAAAGTTTTTTTGTTATATGTAAACAAGTTTCCTTATGGTCACCTTTTATTTTTTTAAAGTAGCATGGCGATTTGCATCATGTTCTGAACAGTTTGTTCTTATTTTGTTACGGTCTTCCGTCGGACTAAAGGGCATCCCTTAATGTGAGGAGAAGACCCCAGCTGTCACCCATTCCTGCTGCTGGAGAGACAGACGTATCTGTTTCTGTTTGCAACAACATACTGTGAAGTGGGGTCCGGGGGGGCCCTTTTTGAGTCAGCTAATTGAGGGCCCTTCCTCTTATAGAAGATTTGTGGCACATATTAATTAAATAATTTAGATAGTTAAACCAATTTACAAAAATGAAAACTAACATTTTAATTAATGCCTTACTGAAAATAATTTTCTGACCAGGAAGCAAAAATAAGTTTCTCCAGCAGTGGAGATGGGGACGCTTGTCTTCTAGAGATTTTTTTGAAGTGGGCTTCTGTAGAGCATCACTTGTTACGAACAAATTCTATCTTTCCTGTTGTATATGTTTGGAATAGTTAATTTGGTTAAATAGTTTCATTCTGACTGGACTGATGAGCACATGGCTAGTCTGTGGCCAACATCAAAGTTGCTGCTTTCTTAAAAACAACACTGATCTCTGAAATGTCACCGTGTTTTACATGAATGCTATATTATAAACCTTTAACTGCCACCAATTTTGCATTGCATGGTTATTCCAGCAGGAATATTGTGATATCCCCTCTGGAAGTACCCCCAACCTGCACCAGAAGTGCTACAACTACCAGCTGCTGCCACTATTTGTACTTGCAAATAACCATACAAGTCTATGTAAATAACTGTGCAGTATAAAATTGACAGCGGTGTAAAGGTTTAAAAACATTAGCTGCAGAGAAATATTTCTTGTCAATCCGGTCAACGTTTTCCAAACTGAGGATGCTCTAAGAGCTATCTACAACAGGTTAGATTTTCTCTGAACCCTACTTAAAATTATCTGAACTATCTCTTTATAAAAAAAATCTGTATTTTAACTTGACAGTGTAGCTGCTTCCCTTTATCTCAACCATCGTCTCATCGAATGGAAAACGATGAAAAATCAGAAAAGGCGAAAGCCAGATTTCTTAAAGAAACCTGGGTTTTAAAACAAAACAAAACTGAGTTTTGCTTCGATGCTACAAATCTAAAATTGTACTTGTGAGTAAATTAAAGCTGGCAGTGAGATTCAGTGAGTTTTATTCATGCTACAAAAAGCAAAAAAAAAAAAAAAAAAAACATTTCAGCACTGCTGTTTCTTGACAGAAGAATTTTACCACTAAAAGACCTCTGCTCATTAGCAGCGTTCAGCAAAAACGGGTGCACTTTTCCCCGTAGTTCTTTTAAACGCTTGTTCTGAAAAACAGGCAGAGCATCAAATCATACGTTGAGTTGTAGGAATAGCACTCACTGCCTCACTGTGACCTCACTCCTACGTTTGTCTCCAGTGTTGCGTCCTCAGATTTCTGTGAACTTTCTGCTGTGTTTTCTTTCTTTTATTTTTATTTTTTGTTTTGTTGTTAATTTTTCTCTTCAGCCACTGTAGGTAGATTTTTGTAGCGTGTGGAACATGAACCGAAATCTTTTATTTGTTTGAATTTTTTGCGAGACGGGGAGAAGACAAAATATATATATATCCTGTCCGTTCTAAACATACCTACACTTGTATAAAAAAAGAACTATAAATATAACTACAAATATTTGCTTTTTTTTAATCACAAGCAATGTATATAAAATAGATTTCATATAAATTTTTGAAAAACTTAAAGTATATAGATCTATATATGAATGTTTGGCATATATGCATAGTTAACCACCTGTGAAAAAGGTGAGCAGATTTTATTCTTTCTATGAACTCTAGAACTTTTGAACTCTGAACTCTGAACTAGGGAAAGATTTGCACAAAACAAGGTGACAAGGTGCTAACATAAAAGCCACCCATCGTCCATGCGTGCATCTGGATTCCCTGAATCTCTCTGTGTGGTTGTTCCTCTTCACCGTGTGTGTGCAGATGTTTGTTTTCATGTTTTTGTGTGTCTGTCTGGGAGCGAGATGATGAGAATGCATGCAACAGTGAGCGTATGAATAATCTTTGGGGTTTACATTTTTGGAGTTAGTCCACTATAGCCTTACTTGTACCATCAGAGATTGCCGCCAGTGGCTGTGTCACACAATTACACACACTTACACACACACACAAAAAAAGAAAACTACACATACATTCATCAAGACAGAGGCTCATTGTTGTGTATTGTTACGTCTGTAAAAAAATAAAGTGGAGCGTTCTGCTTTAGAGGGAGAGGCAGACAGAGAGAAACAAGCAAAGAGTTTTCATAACACATTTTCTACAGCAAATCCCAACAAAAAGGACTCACCTTGTAACTGTGTCACTATTCTGTACAGCCATTCCCACAATGGCATTTGCTCTCCTTCCCCTCCACGCTGTCCGGCAGCACTCCTTTTTTCCTTTTTCAGACCTTCAGTTTCTGAGTTTTGAATATGCTATATGAGATGATCCAGTGAGGAACAAACACAAAGAAAAAAAATGTGCCAAAAAGTAACTTTTACCTGTATATTTGTCTTTGCTTTAGGACTATCTTAGTTACAGCATTCTTAAGCTGTTAGATTATATGACAATATGGTGCCATCTCCTGGAAATCTTGAGAACAACAAACATTTATTAGAATTTTCTGTATCTTCCTGCAGGTGGAAATACAGTCATTAATATTAGTTTGTAAAGAAACAGGCTATATGTATGTCTTCTTATATATTTCTGTATATAAACATACATATAGCCTGTGTGTTTCTATTTGCTTTAACCTTTGTCTTAAAATTGTGAGACAATTGCTTGATTTGAATATGGAGGGTTGTTATTCCTAGAAAAAAAAAAGAGTAACAGCTGAGAGGTGAACATGTATGGTCTGATCTCAGACGTATGGCATGGTTTTAAAAAGAAATCAGTACTGTGGTGGGAACTGGTTTGATCCTTGTGTAAGTTTACTACAGGTTGAAGTTTGGAAACGAGCAGCGTGTGACGTACAAATCATGAGGTCGATTAAGTTCTGCAAAGGGTTATCTTTTCATATTTATTAATCAACAAAGCACAATCTACACAGTGTAGAAGAAGCAGTGTGACTTTAAAAAAAAACACTGGTACTGGTTGCTCTATACTGGAACCAGTGATCTTATCATCAAAGGGTTTTTTTTTTCATTGTTGGTTTTCTCCTTGTTTGCACTGTGAAGTTTAGAACGGTGGATGTATCACTGCAACGTCTCGCTCTTGTCTCACACCAGAACTTCCTCTTCTCAGCATTTAATGAGCGACATCTCTCCCTCTGGACATAAATACTCCCAATAAGTGAAAACCTAAACCAAGATCCACATTAAACAAGCTCGCTGGTGTTCTTTAAGCAAACAGAGTAAGGGCGACAGTAAAAACTGAGGCAAGATCCGAGATGTTGCACTGGATATCTCCACCACAGAGATATATGTTTGTTATATTATGTAATAAATTTCTAATTAAAGCAACACCTGTTGTTGTTGTTCTTATTATTCCTGCTTTGAAATCACATTAGTGAAAATGCACTGGTTTGATTTACTGCGTGGAAATAGCTCATAAGAGCCTGATGTGGTTTCTTAACATAAAAGATGTCATCGAAAACACATCAGATCTAAGTTGGGATTTAAAAAGAAACCATTTATTTATTTAATTTTTACAAAATTAGGTTGTTTGTATTAATACTGTTTCAAAATTTTAGCCTAAAACCTGACTACAAGAACTCCTAACAGTCACTTTTAGGAAAGACTTAGTGCAACTTCCAGGTTCCTCTTTTTAGCCAAACTGCAAAAAAGCAGAGAAAATTTGAAAATGTCAAAATACGTATATAATCTGTATCCTGTTTTTATTGCAAATGTGAGCAAAATCTTTCCACAGAAACGATATTGATCAAACTGAAGTCTAGAAGAGCAAGAAAATGTCAGAGAACTTGTTAAATCTTGTAGCTAAAGCAAGAGCCCAGTTCACCTGCAGACCCTCAGGATAAATCAAATGTCAGATTCTAATTTGTAATTATACCTTACATATAATGCCAATGCACATTTCACTAAGCTGTATAAGTTGTATAACTACTATAACTAAACAAAATTTTCTGATTTTCAATAATTTAAAAGTTTCAAATACCTAAACTAATCAAAACACTCCAAAAATAAACATTGTGAATAATTTGATGCTAAAGGAGCACAGCTGTTTAGGGAAAGAAGGAATGGGGGATGATTAATTAGTTTATCAAGATTTGGTTGCAAGCTGAACTGAACGGTGATGGAGGGCGGATAGATCCACCTGAATACTTGCAAACTCTAATTTTAACACCTAAAGAAAACATAAATTCATTATCTGACGAGCTCTAAACTGAATCTGTGTAGCAAATAGTTCTAAACTTAACACACCAGTGGATAAACTATCCCAAGATTCTCACTTATCAAAAAAATAATAAACTATTGCAAAATAATAAAATAAGAATGAGCTGCTAGGAAAATATTCCTAAGATTTATACTATTCAAAAGGGATTTGGGCCTTTTTTTCAACTGTAAAAACTTAAAACATACATTTAAAACTTGACAATAAAGAACCAGGTTTTCGATAAACTCTTTGGAAATCTGGTCATTTCCATTAACTTGGACTTGCATGTCTGGACCTAGTTCCACTGATGCTGACTGGCTTTGCTGAACCACAACAAAAACAGATGAAAGGAGTCATGTTAACAGTTCTTTTATGGTACATTAAGCTTTCATTTACAAAGCGCACAAAAAAATTTAATTTACATCATAAAATTAATGCAAGTAAAGCAGCCAACAAATTCAGCTGCGCACAACACGACACAATCACTGAGAACAGCGGGAAATCCAGTTTATAATTGCACATTCTCTTCGCTGTGTCAGCTTTTCATGCTTCACATTGTTTATTACATGAAGTAGATGTTTCTACTCATGAGTAAACATTCTACTATTAAAAAAAGATATGCAGTCTGGAGTATAAATGATGAGGCTAAAACAGAGTGAACCTGGTAAATAAGACAAAGGCTAATTACTTCATTAGGTTTATTTTTCTGTTTTTACTGAACAAATGTTAAAACCTGCCTAAACAATTGTGTGCCACCCTGAAAAAGGAAGGTTACAATTCAATAACTTAATAAGCAGAAATTACACAACACATAATGTGCTGTTTGACAGGGTCGATGATGGGGAATCGGAAATATCAAACACAGAGTAAAAGTGCCAATAAGATTCAAAGTTTGGAAAAGTTGATGTGAAAAAAAAAAAGACTTTCAATCTAACTCTGGACTCTCTGCTTTTAATCCATCCTCTTCTGCCTCCGAGTTCTCCTCTTTCTTGTGCAGGTCAAAGTTCTGTGAAAGGACAGAGCTTAAAAGTATTCTGTTTAAAATAATAACAATAATTTCTAATGCGCAACAGGAAGGCGTACCTCTAACTCCTGCATAACTTCATCCATGAAGTCACTGGGGTTTTGCTTGTAGTCCACCGCCCTCTTTATCATGTCTCTGAACATCTGAAACGATAACAGCATTCTTCTGTCAGCATGCAGATCCAATAATTATTATTATTTAGTGATCGATTTACATAGCACTTCACAACAGCTAGGGTGACCAGGCACTTTACAGTAAATACAACACAAAAAATTATAATAAAAACAAGAGAAAAAAATTAATAATACGTAATAATAAGACATTTTCTTTTATATAATAAACTATGCTGGTGTGGATTCTCAAACCTCCCAGATCTGAAAAATTTATTAAACAGAACTGGAATAAAAGCATACAACAGGATATGTCAGTCTACTTGTTTACTTTTTTTATTAATTAAGCTACGGGTTTGTAAAGTCAGTACTGTGCTAACAGCCCCATGCTTTGGGCACAATTGTTTGACCAAATCCCAAGATGCTGGAGAAACCTGTAAATAATATTCATCTTAAGAAAACAACAGACAAACCTTAACTACGTTGGTCCCATCAGCAGCTGAGACAAAGTAAAATGGAAGCCCGTGTTTCTTTGAAAAGTTAAAACTTCTTTGTGTCACTTTCATATCAGCTGTGGGTGAAGAATAAATTCATGTTCACAGACATTTTGGCCATTTTAATGAATGAAAAGGACAATACAAAACATGTCACATTTCTTACAGCATGCCATCCTAATGGAGTATTAATATATTAAAATAAACAAATGTAAAATATTCAAAGTGTCCCAATGAAACTCACCATCGATTTTGTTGGCAACCACACAGCAGGGTATCTCTGGTCGGTACTCCCTCAGCTCTTTATACCAAGTGACTAAATTCTTATAGGTGATCTTCCTTTGAACATCAAAAACCTAAGGAAAAAAAGATAAAACACGGTACTGTTCCAGTACAATCAGTTACAAAACATATTCACATCTTTTATTCCCATTTCATCTCAGTTCAACTAACATTATGCCAAAATGTACTTTTAATAGTAAAGGACATTTTAGCTCTCTGTGAGAAGACAAATGACACAAGATACTGTCAGCGTTTGTCTTACCAAGATGCATGCGTGTGCTTTATGGTAGTATGAAGGATGCATGCTCTGAAACCTCTCCTGACCAGCGGTGTCCCAGAAATCTGTGGATCAAAAACAGAGACGTCTTGCAAAAGCAGCATTACGTGTGACCTCTTACAGACGATTTCTCCACTGTTTGAATCCATTTCCTCAGCTCAGAAAGAGCAAATGCTTACCAACCACTACGGCCTTGTTTCCAACAGTAGCTGTGTATTTGTAGAGAGTCAAAGCAAAGGTTGACAGCTGCTGGGGACAACTGCAGGAAGTGTTAAAGATCTTACAATTATCTTGAACACAAGTTAGACTAATATACAGTTTATGCTGTTTGAATCGTTTACATGTAGGTGCTGAAGGATACTAGTCATCCATAAGGAACCTCTCCATCAGCCTATGAGAGAAGGAGAGAAATGTTGTGCCGAGACAGCAGAAAATCAGAGATGTGTTAAAGCAAAGAATACTCACTTGGATTTACCAACAGCACTGTCTCCCAGACAGATGATCTTAACTTGTTCTTCGGCGTCATATTTCTGTTGGTCCAGTTCAGGGATGCTGCCAACGTCGTTAGCCATCAGATTTCTTTCTACCTCTTTTGTAAGTTCTTGTATAAACACCGGAGGAGTTTCTGTTAAAGCTTCGAACCGAGTCTGTTTGGATCAGCTGCTAAATAACCACGGCTTTAGTTAGCTAGCTTCTTGGCACCGGTTAGCTGGATTTAACATGGTGTCAACCGGTTTCTCGTCTGAAAACTTTGTCAGTGCTCGTGCAGTCCAGTAAATTCGGACATCACTGAAACCAACAACAGCACAGCAATCGTCACAGGTTACATGTAAAAGTCGGCTGTGAGATTTTACTTGCTACTTTTCGCGCGTCACTCTCGCAACAGCAAACAGACGGAGGCAAACGAAGAACGCTACGGTAAGGACCCAGAGCCGCTAAGAGAATTAGCATTGACTGCACCTCTAAATGACAGGTAATACACTTGGTTTCCAGATGTATTCTGCCCTGTCTTGAGTAAAATAACAATGAAACTGAAGCTCACACAGTAGAAGATTTTAGATACACGACGTCCCAGACGACTCGGTTTGGTTTCTATGCAACAGGGACGCTAACAGGACCACTGGTTGGAATCATGTTGCCTTATTAAGTGCCTGTCTGTAAATGCATATTCTTGAATTAATTGATTTTGAGTTGTTGTTGTTGTTGTTGTTGTTGTTGTTGTTGTTGGTCTTCTTCTTCTTCTTCTTCTTCTTCTTCTTCTTCTTCTTCTTCTTCTTCTTCTTCTTCTTCTTCTTCTTCTTCTTCTTCTTCTTCTTCTTCTTCNTTCTTCTTCTTCTTCTTCTTCTTCTTCTTCTTCTTCTTCTTCTTCTTCTTCTTCTTCTTCTTCTTCTTCTTCTTCTTCTTCTTCTTCTTCTGGTGATCATCTCTTCTATTTTGTAACAATGACAAATTCAGCCATCAGCTATAATTGTTAAACTTCATTAAATTTTCTTTAGATCATCCTTAGTTTCTTCATGTGAGGTCCAGACCTTGACTTGGGAAGGATTTATATGAATGAATTCTTGCCCCATGCAAAAACTGATCCAGTCCATTCTGTGAATGTGTGTACAGGATGTGAAGGTTAGAGCAATAAAACATGATATTAATGACACTGGACGTTTTGTTTTGTTTTCTCTGTTTATTCATGACAAATATCTGTGAAAGAGGATTAGGGCCACTGGTGGGGGGGAAAGAATTCTGACTTTGATCTCAGAATTCTGAGGGGAAAAAAATCTGATTTCTGAGATTAAAGTCAGAATTATTTTTTTATTTTTTTATTTTCCAGTGGTCCTAATCCTCTTTCCCTACTCGTAACTATATGGGCCATTATTCACTCATATTTACAATAAAAGGTGAGATGTATTCTGAATGACGAACTCCGAAAGTGAAGCTAGGAGCTTTTGTTCTTGTGAAGGTAACCTAGGAGGGGGGAGAAAACAATAAGTAAACGAAATAAACAAAAGTCATTTGAAGGTTTTCAGAAACTTGATGTTTCTTACGCGCTCAGGATAGTGTGTTCCTGGACCTGGTTTGTCTGTGGCTTCACAAGAAACAAACGTTCGGCCTTTTATGGTGAACTGTGGTGGTTTGTGTCTATAAATACACGGGTCCACAACTTTGTAAGCAGCTGGGCCTGGAGTCTGGAGGGAAACCGAACAGCACAATAAACAAAAAAAAGAAACAGGTTTTCTTTTTCTTTTTTTAATCAGCTTTAGTAATGAATTTTTCAATTTTCTACCTTCTTAAGATCCTCATGGAAGCTCCCAGTTTTACTGCGGCCACAAAGTGTGTAGGTGGGAGCTGAAGGTGCGACTACACTTTTAGAGCCCAGCATGGGGGGCAGAGTGTAGGCGGCTGGGCCTGCGGTAGAAGCAACAGTGAAACTTTGTGAATATACTTTGGTGAAACTTTGAAATGCTCTGCTGTTCCTACAGAAAGCTACCGGGTGTTTGGTTGGTAACACCGTCTTTTCTCCTTCCTGACAGAGAGTAAGCAGGTGCTGAGCGGAGGGTCATCTTTCCTGAATGCTCTGGTGAGTACTGACCTGAGACACCAGAGAAAATTACATAATGTTTGTGTTGCTTAATAGCAGTATTCGGCTTTTATCTGCTTTTACACAGAATCCACAATCAAATCTGTCGCATTTTGCTCCGCTGACCTGGTCCAGGGGCTCGGAACAATTGTGTCTGCTTTAGGCGGCCGTGGATTGAAAATGCAGGCGTGCCGTTTCGTCCCTGCCTGGTGATGTTGGAGGGGATTAGATACCTGGGTCCTGGGGAGCAGTTTGTATTTGCTTCCTCATGCCGCGCACCAAAGGAGAAGACTGGGGCTTTGCATTTGGTGGGGTCATGATGAGAAAAACCTTTACAGAGCAGGAGCAATAGGTCACTTATTATAATTTATAAATGTTTCTGATTTGATTTAGAAAAAAAAAGACAATTTTTAGTTTGTACCTGTGAGTCCAGGCAGTGCATATTTAGGCCCTGGGCTACCATAGAGTGCAGCTATCGGCCCTCTTGGCTTGTGGGGTCTCCACGTTCCAACCCAAGGTTCATGTATGGGCATTGCATCGAGAGAAGAGCTGGCTTTTAAGGAGAAAAATGAGACGAACAGACAAAATTGGGGAGTAATTTACTGTTACTTTATAGTTGGAACAAATGCTTTTTAAAATACGAAATATATGCAAGATAATAAATTTCTTTTGCTGTTAGAAATCTACAACATTTAAAGCAGGTCACTCCTTTATAATGTCCGTAAGAGTTCAATGATTTAACTTTCAGTATACTATAAACTTTTCTGTTTTGAAAATCACAAAATGGGTTTAGAAACATAACAATGCAATCAGAAAGGTTTCAAATGGGATCCCTCATGGTTTTGTTCCAGGAACGGTGAGATTATCAGCCATTTCAGCAGCATCTTATTTCACATTACTACATTTCTTTTAAAAATTCTGAGTTCACAAAATGTCAAATTTTACTCATTGTCTGACACACCTCAGTTGATCATTATGAAAATAATAGATACAATTTGAATGAATGTGAATGTAGTGAATAAATGCCTTTTCATTGCTTCTGACCATTTGATTCCATAGACCAGGCGTCAAATTTGATCTTTAGGCTCCTTTGTTCAGTTGTGTCTGTAAAATGGAGTCTGTATTTAAAACATACATTTAAAAATAGTTTTTCCCTTGAGATGTGTTTCAAAGTTAAAACAGACTGACTGGTATCAAACACCGAAGTGATTAAATTTACACAATCTTTCACCTTTTTCCTCTTTACATTAGCATAAGAAACTTCTCATTTACGCTCATTTCATTTCAACCTTACTTTACACTGCAGAAAATCAGTAAAAACATCACCCATCTGATGCTCTCAACCACAAGATGTACACAAAGTACACCCAAACTTAATCCAACTCAGACTTTCACTTTAGTTTGACTCTTAAACAACAGATGGATTGTTTTACCTCAGAAAGCTCCTCGTCCGGCTGCCAGTGCTCGTCTCAGGCTTTGTGTTCAGAACTCAGCGAGTGAACCCAAACACAGATTGTTAAGCACCCATCAACGTCACTATGACAATATTGTCATGGAGATAACTCTTTGACGGGCATGTCCAGTAAGTGTTGAGTGTTTTTTTTTTCCTAGAACAGTGCAGGAATCCTTGAAATGTAAAAAATAAAATAAAAGCATAATACAGATCTTGTAAATGATTTATTAGTTATGAGGGGCTGTAACCAAACACTGTTTGGGTTTAACTGGCTAGGCCCACAGTATCATAATTCATTAAGCAAAGGAATTATTAACTAAAATGTGTTACAGTTAATATCATATCTACACCATTATTGAATTGTAATTCACACTGTGCAGGTTGTGAATAAAGCAAAAGCTTCTACACTTTATATTCTACGTTTTTTTTAAGTTCTTGTCTTTTTAACTGTACTTTTTAAAATACATTTTATGAGAGGGATGAAACTGAAAAAGATAATCATAAGCCACTTTAAACTCAGATGACCTTATTAAATAGTTAACTTCAAAACTATTTCCCAAAGAAAAAAAATACTCTGAACCCGCCCCCTGGATCTAAAAAATGTCTTTTACCCTGTTTGTTGGAAGCTGTGTCTTTTTGTTAACGTTCAGCAGCAAAGTATTAACATGACACAGATGGAAGTCATAACAGAATGAGAGGTTTAACATTTACTGATACTTAGTTGATAATTGATTCAGGTTTTGGCACATCTAAACAGACATTTTTGTTGTGTGATTGGGAGATCTTGCCTTAAAACTTGTCCTAATAACAAACAGAAATTTTATTTTCTAATTTACAAAAAGAAAAAGCTCTATGGTTTCAGATTTGAATGTTTCCCTTTAATTTGTGACACTGTCCAGAAGAAACTGAAGCAAAATAAGTGGAATTCAGACTTATTTTTATTCACCTTTTCTACACATGCTTTTTAGAATCTGAAATCCCAAAATGTTCCCGGAGAAGCGCTGCCCACTCTCAGACGCTCAGATGAAATGCAGTTTCAGCTCTTCACGGTGTAGGGTTCAAGCTGCAGGCCCTTGTGAAGTATCTGTTGTTAAATGTTTCTCTCAAACATGCCTTCAGGACTTTCATCAAAGGTGCAGGGCTTCCTGATTCCTGTAGGGGGCGCTGTTAGGTAAAGAAAGTTATTATATATATTTCTGATTGGCATAAAGCAATCATGTTTTAAAGAAAAGAGACGTGGTTTTTACCTTAGTAAGGGCACACATGAGCCGCTGGAGCACGGCGTCCTCTCTGTGTGGACACAGGCTGGTGACTGTACTCACACAACTCAGCAGACAGAAGACAGTGTGTCTCTGTGACTGTGGACATGGACACATGGCAAATCTTAAGACGTTACAACATTTATTAAGAAAAACGAATAAAAAAATGTCTCAATCAGCAGATCTTTTACCTTTTTTAGCCCACTGAGAGGCTTCTTGTCGCTTCCTTTAAGATTCAGCCTTTCTACATCGTCGCTGCTCAGAACAGGTTCCTGGATTACACGGGGGAAACAGATGGGACTGAGCACGACAGTTGCAAGCGTACAACGATTAGGTTAAGTGTACTGTACAACCCCGGTCATGTTTATTTATTTGATGCCACAAATACCTTTAACTTTTCCAGCCAGGTCCACAAGAGACACGAGAGGACTTGAGGATCCGACTCGGTGACCAGCAGCGACCAGCCGCAGTCACTGCTGTTCAGCTCCTCCTTTTAGAAAAAGCGAGTTTTAATCATGAATTCAATGTGGAAAAACTCACACAAATGAGACAGCTGCTAATTGTTCTGTACCTGCAGCAGAGCGGACCTCTGCAGAGAGGTTTCTCCTGGAGGACCTCGTTCTGCCAGAGCTTTGGCAACAAGACGGGCCATTGAGGTTGAACCAGAATTGTGTGGATTTCTGTGCAACTTTATGTAACAGAAGATAATTAAAACATTGACGACAAAACTTTCTGTATCATCAACTGCTTCAGACAATTTTTTTTACCTCCAGGCTGGAGCTATATTTAGGAAGTTCCTTTTTGTCAAAACCTTTTGTCCTCTTTATGCAACTGCTTGTTCTTATGTCAGACACTGGGGTTTTGAATGTATGGTATTCCTTTTTGTTAGTCAGATGAGCTAACAAAACAGTACTGAGGACTGGACTAACTGGTCTTAGATCAGCTCGTACTAGATCGTGCACACACCAGTGCTTCTCATTTCCAAGTGCAGCTGCGCAGTAGGAGCTCACTTCTTGGTCCTTTAGAACAAAAAGCAACAAAGTGACAAAACACTCCATGAACCGTCTGAATCTGCTGGAAATAGAAATTATGTCTGGATGCAAAAAAGTGACGTCACCTCATTTACTGCGAGCCTGCTGAGGTCAGATTCACTATAGCTGCGTTTGTCCAGCAGCATCTCCTGTTTCCTCTCCAAGAATCCCAAAGGCTCATCCCAGGAGGACACAGACCCTGAGCCTTTGCGGCCTTCGTTCAGCAAGGGTAAATACTGTTTGGACACGAGGGTCTCTCTCACAGTTCTGCCCAGAGTCCTCAGAGCTGACCTCCTCTCCAACTCAGCATGGACCTCTGGAGGAGAAGCCAGCCCCAGAGCCAAACAGGAGAGGCGCACACACAGCAGGTACACGACCTAGTTGGATGAAAAGCAGGCCGAGGCTTATTGTTTGATCATGAAAAAAGTGATAACAGAGTGATGGACAAAGTCCCGACCTTGGGTGTGTGTCTGAGTTTGCACGCCTCCAGGCCATGCAGCAGCAGCGCTTGTCGGTTCAGATAGTGCTGGAGGGTGAAAGGAGCTCCGTGCCGCAGGCTGAGGTCTGGGTACTGAACCAGCTGCGCGCCGAGCAGGCGAGCAAAGTCAAACACCTGGTTTATCTGCGCCCGCGTTTGGATAGAACGAGGACGTTTAATGCGCACGTAGTGGACGGCCTCGCTGGGGCTGATGCGCAGGCTGTAGATCAGGTAGCAGGCTATCAGGACACCTTCACAGCCCCAAAACAGTAAAACACACGTAAAAAATACCAGGCGTTAAAGAGAGTTGTACATGTGAGAGATGGCAAAATGTTGTTCTTGAACTTGAATATAGACTTTAAGTTTCACCTGTCCGTCCCAGGCCTGCGTGGCAGTGCACAGCAACTCGTCCTTCCTGCACCGCAAAGTCCAAAACCTTCACTCCATCAATGATCCCAACAAGAGGCGACACTCCGAAGTCTGGCATCCCGAAGTTGTAAAAGTAAACTGCAAACAAATATTGACTGCACTGTTGTTTGTTGTTTAGTCATGTGATTGAAAGGAGATGTCACGCTTTTAAACTTTTTTAAATCTCTCAGTTGGAGTCTACAGTATTTAAAGTGGAACTGCAATGCTTTGGTCAGAATTCCTCCTTACCGTAACTCCACAAGCCCCGCTTTCACTCCTTTTCTAACAGGTGTGTCTCAGATCAACTTGTTTTGAGGCTGTCTCTTTAAATCCAAACGAGGTGTTTCACAACTTGCACCCCTCTCGCTTCCAGACTGGTTCAAATTAGTTTGACAGAGGGGTTTACGGCTATATAGCGGCGCAGAAATTTTTTATTTACAAATTAATTAAAAGATGTCAACAGCAGAAGACTTCATCCAGCCTTACATGTTGGAGCCAGAGTCTGACCCAGAGTAAGAGGAAAACTAAGACGAAGACAGTAGGTAAATCCACACCTTATTTTACAGTTCTGTCACAAATACTATAGCTCAGAAAACGTCATAGAAAATAGAGGAAACTGAACGGGTTGAAGAATATGACGCAAGCAGGATATAAAGACATCTTTGCAGCACCGGGAGAAGCTAAATGACAATGTGCTGCTCTCTCAGTGACTCCAAACAAAAAGCATTTAATGCCTAAAAAACAGAATTTGTAATTAATATGTCTCTTTTAACTTTGCTGCAGGCGGCTTTCAAAGAAATAAACTATATAATCCATCTAATTACTTTTTGACTTGCTGATAAAAATTCATTCTTTCTCAGGCTGTTTTGCAGGTGAGGATCAGGTCTGGTTCTATTGTGTTTGAATGAAATCAGTATCTCACTGTCATTGTCCATGAAGATCTGTGGGGAGTAAGTGAAACCACTCTCAGGGTCCAGAGGAGGTCCACAGTGAGCGTGCTCGCCCGGAAGCTGCATGTTGATGATTGATCTGATCTTTAACCTGGAACAAAAGAAGAAAAAGTGACTCTTTTTTGTGTGTGTCTTTAACATCATGGTTTGAAGACACCCAAGTGTCAACAAAAAAATCGAATTTATCTGATAAAAGCAATGAAACGCATGTAGTTTTACACATTTTCACTATTAAGTTGATAAATCCTAATGATGCAGACAGTTATACAAAAAGAAAATGCTGACCTTTGAAACTGTTCAATGATGTCATACTTCTTAATTAGTTGATTAGAAGGCCGAGCCATTGCAATTATATCATCGGTCACCCTGGAACAGAAGGAAGTTTGTGATCAGTAATTTACGTCTTTCTACGAAATTTTGCTACCCCTTATAGACAACATCTAACCAACTGCAGTTGTGTTTTCTCACCAGGAGGAGAAAATGCCTCGAACGACTTGTTGGTTTGATTTCCAGCACTCTGGTCCCTCATAGCGACAGTCTTTTCCTCCGCACACCAGCAGACAGAGGAGTTTGGGGGGGATTGCTCTCACCAGGTTCTCCCTGGCCTGGGAGTAAGAGGGCCGGGGGACCGGTATGTGAGGGGTCAAGCTCGGCATTATCCTGAACAGACGAGAAACCCATAAAAGCAGCCTTGGATATACTGTACACACACATGCACCGTGCTGTGAATACAATCAAATTTAAGGCTTACCTTTGTTATTATGATGAACAGTGAAGCTCTTAATCCCATTTAAAATATTGTCCAGCTGTGACTATAGAATCTAAAGAAAAGTTGTTCAGTCAAACTAAATAAACGTGCTTCTTGGTCTAGACCCACTCTGTGTACACACTAACAAAAAGGAGTGATGACCCAGCTCCACTAAGCCTGATTAGTGGTCATAAGTACATTGGAACAGACATTCATGCATCATAACAAGCCAATTATATAACGCTTATTCCTTCACCTCTGCGTATGACCTAATTACCTGCAAGCAGCCACGGCTCTGAGCATCATTTTACTCTGTGCAAATTGAATTGGTAATTTCATCCTTTCATCATTAGGGTCTGTGTTTAAGAGCTCTTAACCTGTTTAAATGCACTATAATAAATGAAAACGTGACCTCGTGAAATCCATCACGACTGCTTCATTAGTGTGGTAGTTCAGGACTGAGCATGACAAAAGGTGAATTAGCTCAAGTGCAGGAGCAGATCCAAACACACATTTTTCTAACCTGCAGCAACAGGAACAGCTTTTAATCACACCTTCCACATCTTAAAGCAGTTTCTTTTATTAGTCTTCAGCTTGGAGATTAAATGAATTTATTTTACTGTCGTCACACCAATTGTTTAAAAAAATGTTTGTTTTCCTTAATCTTAATGACCAACATAAAGTGAGGTTTTTTTCATCCTGAGCCAAACTGAAACATCCGCTTTTAAATTAAATCAAGATACAGTATACGGTTTATTTTTTAAATGATCAGTTCTCCTATGGTACTTTTTTGCAACTTATTCAAGCTAGTAATGTTTTACCTGCCTCTATTTAAATTGCATGTAGCATTTTAGCACTTTTTACCTTTTATTTAATTGCAGTTTCCCCACACCATTTATACCCGATTTAAAAGTAAATGTTGATATACCACAAGAATCAATTTCCATTTTATGATAAAACATCCTTATTCAGAAAAACTACCTCTAAACTTTTCAGTCGTATTTGTGTCCTGTAAAGCAGAATTAGCCCAGATAGTTTTAATTTTGTGCTGTTTTACAGAAAGTGTCCGGATTGGTATCAAAACCAGCACTTCCTCTTTGAGCTATGGTTCCTGACAAGAGACGGCAGTGGTGAAGTGGGTTTCGCAATATTGAGATACAAGGCAAACTTTTTTTAAACAGTGGCTTTATTTAGATCACTTTTTACAAATTAATTACATCGTAAACAAATATATCTGAAAACAGCTGTAGCATCGGAAAGCCTATGGAAAATGTAAATTCAAAGACTTCGATGTGAAAGAATACGCTTCAGCGAGAGGAAAAGGGGGCGTGGGGTTAATAGCAGAAGCAGCTCAGCTTTACAAACTGATCAGAATGAAAGGAAAAAAAAGAAACTACTGTTTTGTAATGCCACTGACATTAACACTGAGCAAACGCTTCCTTCCTTCTTTTGGTAAAAACATTTCCTGTCAAAGATCAGAAAACTGATTTTGTGTGTTATTTTTTAAATTGAAACATGAAACAAAACAAGTGAAAGAGCTTTCAGAAATAAAACAGGAAACAACTGTAATTCATGTTAAAGTTACAGAAAAAAAAAACAAATCATCGACTCTCACAGTGGTGTGGTTCTGCTGCAACACAGTTTTTCATGCAGCTCAAACCAAAGATTGCATCAGTTCATCTTGCAAAAGCATAAAGACACAAATGCGTCTTCAAGAGGAGAATAACCTTAGAGCGTGAGAAGGAATGAAAAGCTGAGGTTTGTGCAAAAACGGACCAGAAGGCACATGCTTTGTGACTACACATTACGAACAAAATCGCTGCAATCCCCCTCCAGCTCACGCTTCACAAAAAAGATGGAACAGGATTGAGGACATGGCAGTGAAGAGACCAGGGTCATGTCTGTAAGAGAGTCGAATATCCACAGGGGGCTATGCAGATTAACAGCTTGTGGCAGCCTAATAAGTGTCCTTCATCAGAGCTCTGGGGTTACACAATCACAGCCCCCAATCAAGGCTCTAGAAAGGCTTTAAGTCCAACTGTTTGACAAGTATTTGTTTTAGTGAAATCTCAAAAAAAAGTGTTTGCATACCACAAAACAAAAAAGTGTTACTACAAAATAAACAAAAGCAGAGAAACTGAGACTAAACTAAAAAAAAGTAATAGTTTTGATAATATAAAAAGAAAAAAAAAATCTGTAAATGTTTGATTAAAAGTCTACCAGATTTGTCCTTTTACTAAACATCGGTGCTGATTCTGCTGTCCTCACTCTCACGTTTTGGTCCAGCCAATCATTCATCAGTTCTTGGATAACTCCCTGGATAGCCAGTCCAGCCCTTCGTACAGCCCAGTGCCCTGGGTGGCGCAGGTTGACTCGATGTGCCACTGACAAGCAAAACATTTTAGGACAGACAATCAGGAGGCGATACGGCAGACCTACAGTTTTAAACCTTCCTTTAAGTAAACAAAATGTTTCTATTCACACTACTCACGGTTCTGCTGCGAAGAGCGTGTAAGCCGAGTCGGTCTGTAAGTTCACTGACTGTTAAGGCGTTTGGAAGGTCCTGTTTGTTGGCAAATACCAGCAAAACTGCATCTCTCAGCTCATCTTCCTCCAACTATAAAAAACAATACATTATAGATTTTATTATCAAGAACAAACTGTTTTGTGAGAAACATTTTCATTATTTGCGTTTTTACTGAACTCATCACAGTCAGGTAAGCTATTGGGTTTAATAGCTGGTTGACCCTCTTTTAGCACAGATAACCTGTAAGTGCTGAGACATTTCTGGATAGGGTCAGCTCTGCTGTGTTATCAAGCTATCAGGTGAAAATGATTTTCTTTGAGTAAGGCCATTCTGTAATAGATTTAGGTAAATTATTAAAAGACGTCAACAAGCTTCTGAGCTTCAGCCAGAAAATTAAAAAAAAAAAAAAACACCACACACACTGATGGACTGCATGGCTTAAAAACAATCCATTTTGATTATTTCTCGCTAATGACGCAATGCTTTCACTGCACCTCCACTTTGGGATGATGTTTTAATCTTTAAACATGTTTTTATCTCCTATAAAAACAGTCTTAATCCCAGCAGCCATCCAAACAGTTTCCTATGAAACATTATGGGGGTTTTCAGGTGAAGCAGTGCTCCTTCGTTTTTTTATTTTTAACTCTANTTTGAGTAAGGCCATTCTGTAATAGATTTAGGTAAATTATTAAAAGACGTCAACAAGCTTCTGAGCTTCAGCCAGAAAATTAAAAAAAAAAAAAAACAAAAAAAAAAAAAAAAAAAAAAAAACAAAAAAAAAAAAAAAAAAAAAAAAAAAAAAAAAAAAAAAAAAAGGAAACCACCTTATTCCTGAGTTTCCAAGTTCTCTGTAAAAGAATAACTGGAGCAATCAATAAGTCACATTTCTAACTTTATTAGCTGAACCTTCCTGTCCTCCTGACTCTGAAACTCATTGTAGTTGCTCTTAAAAAAGTGTAATAAACTGCTTATTAACACCTTTGTCTACTTGTGTGTTATCGACTTAACTGTCCAACTTCTCCCTTTGAACATTTTACTGCAGTGTTTTTATGTTGAAAATGTACCATTATGAACAGATTTTCCTCTACAGAGCTTTAAATGATATTGTACAATACAGACTAATAATCTACTGCTGATAAACTGCAGTCATAAAATACTTACCATCTTTGAGAGCTCCTCTGCAGACTCAGTCACTCTTTCTCTATCATTACTGTCCACTACGAAGATGAGACCCTAAATTAGGATGGAGAAAAAAAATCTTATTAAATCATATTATTTTAGTCGTGCATATGGAAGGATTGTGTTTGTACTACAGGTAAAATCCTAGAAATAAATAAGTATATTCATGAGAATTATTCTAAAACTTTGACCACTTGGGTGTCTTTTTCCTGCCTATTTCATTTATCTTTTAAACAAAACTACACAAAGCAAGAAAATAAAAGAAAAATAAATAAAACTGTTGCATGGCACACAAAGTGTTGCACATACCTGTGTGTTCTGGAAATAATGCCTCCAAAGAGGTCTGATCTTGTCCTGGCCACCCACGTCCCAAACTGTGAAACTGATATTTTTATATTCTACAGTCTCCACATTGAAACCTTTACAGAGGAAGGAAAAAGAACGAACATTAATGTCACATTAACACCAAATGACACGTCAAAGAACAATGTTTCAAATGGTTTTCTCACCAATGGTTGGAATAGTGGTCACAATTTCACCAAGCTTCAGTTTGTACAGGATTGTAGTTTTTCCAGCAGCATCTAGACCAACTAATACAATGTGATTTAAGAAAAACATATTAGAGGAAAGTAGGAAGAAAAGCTATCAAATCACAAAAATCTGAAAACAACAACAAGTTCATCTAATTTTGATAAATGAAGTGGGATATGATTACTGTACAAAGTGAGTGACCATGTTGAGATATTTTCACCGCCAGGAATAAAAATACAGACTTTTGGCATAAATTTATATTAAATCTTACTCAATTTTATTACAAATACACATAAACAAATTGAAACTTAAAATTTTAGTGTTTAGTCATGTCATTTCTTTAGATTTTGCTTCCAGGAAGGCCAATTTATTCAAAACTTTTAAAAGTCATCTTAATTAATAGTTCCTCGGGCTTATTTTCTCATTTGCTGAAAAACATGTGTGACTTATGAATCACTCAGGCATTAAAAAGACACAGTTTTCACCAGCTGTAGACACTTTTATTTTAAGGCCTGACACAGCTTTGGTCCACTTTCCTTATTATTATTATTTTTATTATTATTATTATTACTACTACTATTTACACTGAGTAATATTAAAAGGACTGGACAGGTATGAGTGAAACGGTCCCTAAAAACCCAATGAACGGTTTGAAAGACCCTCAACTAGCTTGAAGAACTATTGACCACAATCACTCCAAAGATTAAAAGACTGTCTGGTTGCCTGAAGGCAAAAAATAATAATAATAATAAAATAAAATAAAATAAAATAATCAAGGTGAAGAAAAATCTTGTATATTTATAATCAACAAGCAATTAAGCCGAAAATAGCAAACACCTGTGTAAAATTTCTCCTGTATTTTTACAGCTACACAAGTTCAGCGAATTTATTTCACTTAATAATGTCCTTGTGATTGTATAGAAATCCATTGTATAGCTTAAGTTTTATCTTGTCTGCGACTGTTTTGAACGTTTTAGTCACTTTAGGTTTTCTTTGTCTGACATGTATTGCTAACAAGGCCACATCAACAGTTCTCGCTTACAGAACTAAGAAAAAAACTTTAATAGAAAAGACCCCCCCCCCCGCCTCAATAAAATAATTGCTAGCCAACCTTTTGTATGTTTTACAAGGCAGTTTTGCCCATTAGCAGCTATGCTACTTCTCTAGTGTTTCCCTGTGAGTGATGCTAACTGTGATTAGCCAAACAGAACTTTCACTCACCCATCAGAATCCTCATTTGTTTTTTCCCAAAAAGTCGGCCGAAAATGGACGAAATAGTGAGCCCCATAGTTGACCGAGGGTGGTTGGATCTATTATATATGAAGCGATATCAACCAGGACGAAGAGAAATAATAAACTCCGCTACTCCAGCTCCAGTAGTTTTCAAAGTGGTGAAGAGAGAGACTGCCACGTCCGGTGTAAACGTGGAAGCGACCGCGTCATCAGTTTGAACCAGCTTTATCCATACAGGCACACTGAACACAACACAACTTTACATCCTAAACACTTTCTGGTGTTTCTTTAGTACCCATTTCGTGCTGTGAGTGCTAACATCAGGGGGGAAAAAAGCGGTTGGCCTTCTTAAACTTAAAAGAAAAATATTTAATATCGTGTCACCATTTTTATCAATACATACCACTAACCTACCACCAGATGTCGCTGTATCACCGGTGTGCGCACTGGAAATGAATAGCTTTAATTGTTGGTGGTTGTACAATACATTATACATAATAATTTTGCATGTAAAATACATGAATAAATAAATTACTCTTTATCTATTTATTTTTTGTCCACGAATATAAGTTTTGTTAGTTGGAATAATAAGGAAAGTTTGGACGTTTAGAAAGTCCCACGTTCTCCGCACGTAATTAGTGGGGTTATTTAGGGTAAAAAATGACATTTTACCCGGGGATTCCCATTTGAAAGCTTCGCACTAACTTGTATGCCCATGCACAATAGGCATGCTCACTCAGAGCAGGTGGAGTCAAAATAGAAACACGTGAACACGTGATAAGGAGGCAAACATTTTTATGAAGGTGTCTTGTGACTAAGTTATAACATTTTCTCAGAAGCTTGTAATGGAGACACGATAATTGAAGGTGAGCTGTGAGTTTAGGATAAACCGAAAACACAATGGGACTCAGTGCTTTACAGGATTACCAAGTAAGTCAGAACTTTTCTCTCAATATTAATAATAGTATTTTTTCTGCCATTTGTAATTGAATTTTGTTTTTCAGATTAATATTCTCTCCAGCTTGTACATAGCCTTTCTCACTTTCAGGTATTGCTCTTTCTCATTCTTTGTTTTTTTTTTTCTAAATTACATAAGATCTGCAGACAGATATTTATGATTCATTCATTTACCATGATTGTGTGTGGAGCCCATTGCTGCTGTTCTGTCAGCTTTCTAGCAAATGTTTGGCAAACCAGCAAATGTACAGATAAGCATGGGTGTTTTTTCCTATTTAATCCAGGCGTGTGTAAATAAAATGCCACTGTTTAATGCAGGATTATGAACCCTCAGCTGTCGTGTGTCTGACATATTGTCTGAAATCTATAAACTGTGCATGAACTGAAGCACGATCTGTGCTGATGAGATACCAGAATTAAAGTAATATAGTATTTTGATTTGCATTTGTGTTTTTGATTAGATAATATTTTGAATTTTAGGTCAGTTTAGTTTCACGTTGATACAAACTACTTCTGCTGATCTCATTTTATTTTCTTTAGTTTGAAAATTGTAGTTTTATAAAACATGGTATGGATTCAGCAGGCCAATTTTGTTATTTGTATACATATTTTTTTAGTTCAGGTTTTCTGCTATTTTAAATTTAGTGCATATTTATGAATGATCAGACATTTGGATCTAGGCTTGTGCACTATTTTCAACTCAAACCCCACTTTAAAGCCTGATCTATGCACATATTTTTGCAGTTTGGCTGGGAGTTTTTCAGTCCTGTTGGTTTCCATAGTGAAATGGAGACATCTGAAAGATCAGGTGAGTCCAGATGTTGATGCTTCGCCTTGTTGTGTTTTTCACCTGATCAGAAATGGCAAAAAGCCATACAGTATTTTTTATTTACTTCAGTTTTGCATCGAGTGAACATGTTTCTTCTTCTGTTTCCAGGCCCTCCTCCTGGTGCAGCTCACTCTGGCGGACCTCCTGGCTGCTCTGGTCCTGATGTTCACATCTGTCAAGAACAAAGCTGGCACCAGCACTGGACTCATGTGCCATTACAGCCTGCCACTTTCACTGGTGGGGAACTGTGTTTGCTTGGAAAAAAACTTTTACGTGTAAATCATTCACAGAATGCTTTTTTTTTTTTTTTTAGAAACGTGTATGTGTATGTTTTGTTTCTTTTCAGCTCAAAAAACTCAAGTATAAGGGTTAATGTTTAATTTATTGTCAGATCACGTAACTGTAAAATTTTCCCTGAGTCACCCAGGACATCATCTAAAACCTTGTGCTCTTTTTTTATCGCAGTTATAAATTAACTTACAGGCCCTTTTGTTGAGCCTTTTGAAGCTTTCATTTTAAATATTAAGAAAACTGATTTTCAATTCTGAAAGTTTCAAGCTAGACTCTGATCAGTTTTGCTCTGATCACACACAAAGCAAATAAGAATGATTGGAATGTTGTACAACGACACAGTCTTATGTAACATCTTCTTTGAAGTTATGGATGTAATGCTTTATCCTGTTTGAAAGGTGAATATATTTCAGCAGACAGATATAAAAATGTCTACTTTAAAAAAATTTGAATTTAAAACACCACTTTTAGGTGTACGTCTCTAAAGTGACTGGCTTAAACATGAAAATATCTCAAACCTAACACTACTTTTTTTCTTATTGTAGCACATCTACAACTTTTCTGCACCTCATATGAGAAAAACAAAAATGCTGTATTCGTGAACTTATTACAGTTCAAGAAGAAGTTATTGGAGATATTAAGACACAATCCCACCTGAGGCAGTGAAAAATGAAACCAGTGTGAAACTGACTGAAGAAAAAAAAATGGCAACACTTTCTCTTTTACTTGACTTAATTCATGCAGAGGAGAAATTTAACAATATGTTTCCTTTGTCTGGAGCCATTATATTGTATGTCTCTCTCTCTGAAACCTGTTATTGTTTAAACTTTGTCTTTAGAAAGATGTGCTCTTTGTTTCTCAAGTGTATTTTAAACTTAAATGAAATATAAAAGTTGAAAATAAATAAGGAAAATAAGGTACTGAAAATAAAAAACAACAGATGAATGCTGTCATGCTGATTATACTTAACTTTCCAGCTGTTAAACAGTTAACAAATTAATCATTTACACTGTATTTCTTCATTCATCGATGTATATATGGATTATTCTGTTTCAGACATTTTATTTCATTTCATTTCTGCTGGTGATTGTTTATGCCTGGAAATCCAAAAATGTCATCCAGGGATGGAGGGAAAGTGCAACAGATGATGAGGACAGACAGGTGAGACAAACATATTTTAAACCTCCGTTCAAACTTTTCCATTCTTCCATCCTTAATTATATTCATCTTTGTTTCAGAGTCAATGCAGAAAGAAAATTATAGAGGCACCTTTATATGCCATTGTGTGGTGAGTCTGTCAGACAATTTTTTTAAAAAATACTGTGCATTTAGCAGCCCCTAATGGACTTTTCTTTCTCCAACTTCAATATTTAAGGTTGATTCCACTCGTACTTTATTTTGGTTACTTGCTCTTTTTTTGGGGGGAGACTACAAGTTTAGTTCCTCTCCAAAACACCCAATATTTGTTTCCTCTGAGCAACATAACAATGAACATACCCAACCAGACCCACTTCAGGTGAGCAACATCACAGTCAGATTTGACTTCAATAAATCAAAAAGATCCCAGTAAAATAACATATTTATGTTATATGGATTTTTTCATGTTTTCTAAAAATAATGAATTTAACTTAATTTAATTTAATTTAATGTTTTTTTTTTTCTTGTTCTGCAGGTGCATTTTGTTTTTGAATCTCTGGAGTCATTTCAGCTCAGATGATGTGAGTGACCATGAAGTATCTTGACACATTTTATACACTTGTTTTAGCTTTGCAGCATTTTATTTGGCAAAACTACTCACATTTTTATCAATTTTATACAATTATATTGCTGCATTTTGCATTTCTCAAGCACATATTTTTTTGACAAAAATGCACATTCTTGCTAATAATATTGTTTTTCTTGTTTACAGATATTAGAGCGTTACCATGATTATTTCATCGGATGTGTTCTTTTAATCGTGCTGATATCAGTGATAATATCTTGCTCTGTGAGTATTTTTTTAATGTAAATATTGATATTCATAGTTACAGTTTGATTGTACATGGACAGTGTTTAAAGGGATAGTTCAGATATTTTGAAGTGGAGCTTAGTGAAAAGGTTATGAACAATTAAAATCTTACCTGTTGTAGACAGCTTATTGAATAATCTCACTTTGCAGAAATAGAGTATAACGTTGACTGGATTGACAACAGGGGTGGGGCTAGGCTTTTCTGCGAGGAGTGGCACAGGGTGGCCAAGGTGTTTTGAATGAATACATGCCGTTAACTGATGCTAATCCCAAATTAGGCTATCAACAGTTGCCAAAGCTAATTTTACCAAAGGCTACAACTCAGCCATTTTTAAACAAATACAGCTTAAAAAATTTATACAGTAGTATCAGCAAACAAAAAGCAAAGATTCGATGCAGTCTGCTGGCTTTTTTAGATTTAATATGTTTTGTGTTTGTGTGAACAGTGCCCTGAGACAACAGTTGTAGTGACTTGGTGCTATATAAATTAACTGAATCAAATTGAACTGAATTGAATTGAATTAAATTGAACAAAATTTTAATGCAAATACAAAATCCAAGATCCCCACTTAATTGTCAATTATTTGGGTGTGGCACCTGGGTTGGTTAATCAGGTGCCAGTGGTGGCACTTGCCACCTTAGCCACCCCTCTGGCTCTGCCCCTGATTGACAAGATAATGGCCAGTTTGCAAGAGGCAAAGACCAAAATGGATTGCTGCTGTAAAAAAAAAACAATCTATAGAAATGTAATGTAGTTGATGCAAACACTTATATATTAAACATTATGCTGTTGCCAGCTTTTAAAACAGGCTGTAACGGAAGTGATATGTAGATACCATAGTACATGTAATTAAAAAGATCTGAACTATCTCTCCTTGGGTGGATATCAAGAAGTTTTTCTTTTGTTTCAGTTTATTTACTACAAAGTGGAGAAGTGGTATGAAAAGCGTATGGATGTTGGGCTTTTTCCTGTGGAGGGAGACGGGCTTTCAAGGAGGCGTTTTAAAAGAGTGTTGTCAACAACACGGAATATGGTGTTGGTTGTCTTATTCTGCTGGATACCAGGTATACACACACACACACACACACACACACACACAC
>NW_013952492.1:979959-992078 GCF_001266775.1 Austrofundulus limnaeus
TTTATGTGCTGCAGAACAGGAACCTGCTGTAAAACAGCCATTATGCTGAGTCAGGCTTGATTTTTAATAATCTTTTCCTGTTAAATCAAATCAAATCAATTAGCTGTAAATTAATGTGGGTGACGTCTCATTATTTAATTTTCATCCCATAGTTCTTCTTGTCATTCTGGTGTCAATACCACAGATATCATCAAAAGTCAAACAGCAAGATTTGTTCCCCCTTTATTGCTTTCAGGTTAGTATCAAAAGACACATGATAATACGAAGTGAGAAGTTTCTCTTTACAACAATGTTTTGGTTTGTTTCAGGCTGTTATGGTGTCCCTTCAAGGTTTTCTGAACAGCATGGTCTATGCCTGGAAACGGCCCAACTTCACAGATGCTGTTCTCGGGGAAAACACACCCCTGTTAAGATACAACCAGATAGCCTTCTTCGATGAATCTCTAAGAAGCTGATGCTGTGAGGGCCATTGTTGTGCGGCAACACCCTGCCCTGGCTTCATGAAGTCAAACTGCACGCAACCATGACTTCATGGCAGCGAAAACTGGAACACAAACTGGACTAAGCAAGACAGATCACATAAAAAAGAAAACACAAACACTTTTAAAATAAGAAATCATGTATTATTTAATTGTGGTTACTGTAGTTTTTTTTATTAGAAACAGCAATTGGAACTTTTTTGTGGGAAATGTGTGGTACTTATTCTTATTGTACAGTTTTCTTAAAAAAATGTTAGATATCAAAGATCACTGACTGTGTCCTGAGATACTTGATGTATCCTGCCAATGATTTTGCTCAGCTGTTTGCAATTTCAGATTTATTCTTTTGAATCAGCAAAAGCTTTGCTCAGTCATATTGGCTTCATGTGCAACTGTCCTTCTTCCTCTCTCTCTTTGGTCAAATAAAAGTTATGTAAATCCTGTCACGACTGCAGTCTTTACGCTCGAATTTGTTTCATTTAGGGTGCACGTGTCGCCATTTACTGCTTAAAGGGTTCAGTAGGTATAGGTGCACCGAGGAATGCTGAGTTGTTACACAGAAGAGGAACATGCTATCTGCTCTGTCATATTTGTGTGCAACCACAAACGTAAGCATATCTCACAAAAACGAATCGTGTGTGTTCAGTGCAGCTGAGGTCACACATAAAGCATGCTTGCTATGTTGACAAAGAACACGTCACGCAGGACGTAAATGCATCAGTAAACTGGTTAGACCATAATTGAAAATAGCAAGATGGCATATCATTGCTGTTCCGTGAATCAATCTACAAATCTAAAATTATATAAAGTCTATTTTTAACAGTTCTTCTGCAACATCTAAATCTATTAATGTAAGTTATTTATATACCATAAATATGTATTTAAGCTTTCCCAAGCTCCAGCAAATTAAGAAAATGTGTAGAATTATGAGAACAGAGTGAAACCATTGTGTAACGGTGAAATAGAAACTGATCCAGAACAAACACACAAGAAATTTAGGCCATAGGTTTTCATAGCTTTTATTAAAATAAGAACCCATTCTTCTGGTGACTGGGCTGTTATCTCATAGGAAAACCCACTTATGTGCTTCACTGATGTCAAAATGTGATATATATCTGGCCCACATGTAGTTTTAGTCAAAGGGGAAATGTATTGTAAACTTGTTATAAAGTCACCTGAGCAGTCAACATTTAACCAAGATGGGCAACTCAGTTGGATGTATTTTAAGCCATTTTTATTCCAGTGTCTTGTACCAGTTTAAATAAAGCTTCAGCAGGCTTGTTTGTGACAAACATTGGTTTTACTGCACCTCCCATTTAACCCATAAAATTTTATACAAGAGAGACGAGTTTTGTTCCTTTGACTAATCTAAACCTTGTGACGGCCATAATGTTTTAGTTTTGACGTGGAGTTTTCTGCATCTGTTATTTTCACTTTGCGTAAACAGGTTGGCTTCCATCAAGTGCCAAAGGTAATGACTGATTTAATAGTTCTGCTGTGATGTGGGGGAATTTGCAGGTGGTTTTTGTTCCAATACAAATAAATCTAAGAAAGTTTCTGAGTAATCTGCTTTAATCTTTGACAGAAAATTTTTGCTCTATTCAGCTCTTCCAAGACAGCATCCTCATAGCAAAATGTGGCATTAAGTGGTCTCTACAAAAAAAAAAAAAGTTAGATTTTTTTAATTTGTCTCTTACCAATAAACTGAAATAATTTTTTTAGTAACAGTAACACAGTATAAGCTCAGCTGAGCACTTATACTGTTAGGGCATTTTGTGGATGTAAAAGCTTTGCAGACTTTATTTCATACACCCACTGACCTAAATTTCTGTTTACTTCAAGCCATCTTTTGTCTAATGAGTCACCGACACTCTGCCCCTTCCTACAAACTGGAAAAACATCCAAAGTCTGAGTATGAAACGTGTCTCATAAATCAAGTTTCTATAACCCAAACAGAGGCAACCCAAGGCATTTCAAAAGAACAAAGCTTGATTCATTACAATGCACTGTTTTTACCCCCCGCGTGGTATATTTTCTTTCTATCAGTCATGTTAGTAAAGACAGAAATCCTTTTTTTTATTGAATTGCTTATAGGCATATCAAACCAAAAGTTAAAATATTGCTGCATGACATAAACAGCAACCAAACACTGGCACTAAAAAAATGCCTGTGAATGTGTTCGTCTGCTAGCGTGCATAGTTGCTCTAACACTTATCTGCCCAGTGAGTTTGTTGAATATGATAAATGAACCGAACAAACTTGGATTAGCTGATGAATCGACGGGGCATTCTGAATGTGGCCTGTCGGCGCTGCATCTCCAGGGCAACGAGAGTCATATGGGTGAATTTAGTGTTGCATGTTCTGTAGAGAAAACTGGGACAATTCTCCCACTATCACGCAATCAGGAAAGAACAAGATAATAAGGACATTCTGCATGTTCAAAAGCACCAGGATAACGTGCAATCTGGAGTTTGTTATATTTTTATTACAATAACTTATGCAACAAAGTCTGCTGATTTTCTCCTAGTTGTCGTCAGCCGTGACAGTGTTTTATAAAGGCAAACTTGACTACTGATTGTAAAACATCAACTTATGAAAATAAAGTTCATGGGGGAAATTCCAGATGGCACACCCGTTAAAAAACCCATGCCACCAAACTCCTTCCTTCTAGAAACTGTTCCAAATCAAGCGTGACATGAGACATCATGCCCCATTTTATCCTTTTTTCTTAACAGGTACATTAATGAATCAAAACTGAGGTAATTTTTTCCCCAAAGAAATCACACTTAAAAAATTAAACACAAATTCATAATTAATAAATCTGTTTGCTTCATATTAAAATATATTTACCTAAAAATGACAAATGTGTTGTCACATTTATGCTTTTATCACAAATGTGATAACAGCTTCCCTGCAGCTGTTTTAGAGTCGGAGCAGATTTGGCAGTTCTCAAAGTTATGCCCTTTAACAAAACACTGTGTTTTCCAACCTTACTGGATAAAAGGCAAATAAAAAAGTGGTAAATGACAGTGAGTTTTTATTTCTTCCACTTTTAGGAATGTTAGCACAGTTCAGAGCTCGAGCTGCTGCAGTTTTTACCGTGCCAACTCCCACAGCTCCTTTCAAAAGTCCATGGACAAAGTTCTCCGCTGAGCCATCTCGTATTTGCCTCTTTGGTGTCCCACTCGTCGCACGTACAGATCATAACGCCCCTCTTCCCTCTCCTCCTTCTGTTCCATAACTCGATCTTGCCGCCACAGCATCCGATCCCCCGGGTGGCTCTGCATTCGGCTTTGCTTCACACTGGGCCAGCTCTTCTTCCGCAAACTGCTGTTAAAGTCTCTAAAAGGAGGTACGGTGGTTTGGCAGTCCCCTCGGAATGGGGGCAGCTCTATAGATCCTTTGCCCAAGATGTATCCACTGTGACCAGCTTTGATGGAGTTGATGGAGGCCTGAGAGCCACAGTGGTGTTCATGCACGCAGCGCGAACCTGACGACAGTCTCCTGAGAGCCTGCATGGACAGGAGTTCATCCGACAGCTCCCTGAGGTTCCCAGATATATCCTAAACATTTTAAAAGAATATATTTTCTGTTCAATAGCATTTTGAAGAGAAAGCAAAAGATTCTCAAGTATGAAAGTAATTACAGGAACCTTGTCTCTGCGATTGAAGAGCTCGTAGTGCTGGGAATCAAACACCTTCTGCAGGTCAGCACGCCGAAACAGCTTGTTCTTACGTATCACCACCTTTAGACGCAGTACAAAAATGATTTAAACATCGATATATGGCATGAATTTCCTGCTATCAACTCATACTAATTACCTTTTTACGTGGCTGTTTGACTTGCACCATAATGGAGAAAATGAAGAGTAGCAGGACCACGCCCGTGGACACACAGAATATTGTTGCCTGAGTCTTTGTGATTTGGAGAAAAGCAGCTCTGGGTTTTGTGTCTAAAATAAAAATTTGAAAAAGACATCAATGTAAAACACCAGTTTCTGACTTGTCGATGCATTTTTCAAGATAAAGCTAAATTTTGAGAATAATATGACAAAAAATATCTATGGTAATAATGATTCTTACTTTTGCAAATTCAAATAAAACATTTGATAAAATTCTCATATTTTTCCATAAACACTTAACATAATTACATGTAAAGGTATCCCTAATTAGTTGCAACCGTAGACTTTATTTGATAAACATTTATTTTAACTGTCAAATAAACACTGTAAAAATACTGTGGGCTGTTTAGTTCTGTATATTTTTAAATTTTTATTTTAACATGGGTGGAGCCATTATATTTACACACAAAGCATTCTGGGTAAATGATGATGTGGATAGGTCCTCGGTGCGAGGCTGCTAGTGAGCTATATCCACCCTGAAGGTTAATCTTGGACAATATCTGATGATCGACTCTTTTACATGAAACCAGAGAGCGTTGACAGAGAGGAGAAGGTAGAAATGACAGCCTGTAACTGATAATGTGGATGGAGGACAACAGAGCTGCTTCATGGAAGAAGAACCTCAGCTTAGCCTGTTAGTCTTCGCGCTAGCGCCAATGCTATATTGCCTTATATGTATTAACTCAGTGCTAGTGCGACAAACAAGCTAAACTGAGGTCCTCCATCCATATTTTCAGTTGCAGACTGAGTCATTTTTGCGTTCCCCTCTCAGTCATGTGGATGGAGGACCTCAGTGACGAGAGGAGAATGTGTAGCACTGAGCTATAATATATGGTGATAGCGTCAGGGCTAATGCTAAAGCTAACAGGCTAAGCTGGGTTTCTTCTTCCATGAAGCAGCTCTGTTGTCCTCCATCTATATTTTCAGTTACAGGCTGAGTCATTTCTACCTTCTCCTCTCTGTCAACGCTCTCTGGTTTCATTTAAAGAGTCAATCGTCAGATATTGTCCAAGATTAACCTTCAGAGTGGATAGAGCTCACTAGCAGCCTCGCACCGAGGACCTATCCACGTCATCATTTACYCAGAATGCTTTGCGTGTAMATAAAATGGCCCCGTCTGTGTAATATGTTTTTAAACTTTTAATTTAAAAATTATAAAAACTCAACAGCCTACATTATTTTTACAGTCTTCATTTTAAAGTTAAAATATATGTTTATTAAATAAAGTCTTATGTTACAACTAATCGTGGATCCCTTTTAAAGAAATTCAGATTGACACACTAGACGCACACAATACTGCACAGCACAACACAAGTCATCATAACACAGAAAGTCAGATCAACAAAGAATGTTTCCGCCAGTGTTTTAGCAGACCTGGGGTACCTTGGCAGTTGCTTTCATCCCAAGGGAAGACACAGTTTTGTATGCCATTGCACACCAGAGAATTGTTGATGCACATGTTGCTGTGGCAAAAGAACGCGCTGCCTATACAGGGTGCTAAAACACAAACACAGTGTACTGTATGGCAGGTATGCAGACAAGTATGTACTGTAGGTAAAGCAATCAAAGCCACGAGCTGTAAGTCCTATGAGTGTCCATTTCAACTTTTATGAAATAGATATCATAATGTAACTCTAATGCAATAATGAATAGCAGCCATTTGAATGTGCTATTAAAAAATCATGAGTAAACCCACCACTAAACCTCAATAAACTTCTCAGAGTTGCAGAAGAGACTGAACGAAAAATAGAAAGTAGTTGGTGTGATAAAACTCACGGTCGGTGAAAATAGTGTACAGCATCCGGAAACGGCTGAGACGGCTTGTCTCATCGGCCCACATCCTCACTACTCCAAAACCGGTGTCCAGCATGATATCATTAGCAACTGTACTACAAAACTTGGCCTGAAAGAAACCACACACCATTTTGTTGTTTTTTTTTTCGGACATCTGTATGTGTGGTCTCATTGAGGTCAGGGTCTCTAGGTCAGCTGCTTTATGTGTTAATGATATCAAATAGAAATACTTTTGAGAAATAGAAAAAGATAAATTATGTTGTAGACAAGCTACGCTAACGAAATGAGCTACGCAGTGGCCTAAAGTTTGAGAAGACAAATAGTTCTAACATATTTTTGGACAGCTAATTACCTTCAGGTCCTCAATGGCACTACTGCCATCATAAACAGCCACAAAGTTCTTCTTACATTCATTAGAGTGTTCCATCTGGTATTCTAAGAACTTCAGGTAAATCTGGAATAAGAAAGACAAAGCCTTGTATAATCTATGACATCTGTTGGGCATTTTGTTCCATGTCAATCACGTTGTTTATTCCTAAACTTGATTTTGCAGGTTCCTAACTTCTGCCACTACTTGCTCCTTTTCTATATATTATGCAATATTATATATTTGACAAAATCAGCTTGTGAACGCCTAACACAGACAGTGTAGGAAATACCATGAGCTAATTAACAAACAACTTGAATGTGTTGCATGCCATACTCTGTTCCTTGCTGGAGCCTTTATAGTCCAAATGCAGTCCACTGCCTGGTCTGGTTTCACTTTGTGATCCTCTTCAACCTGACCTGAGCGGATCAGGCCGTCAAGGCCCGCCAGCTCAAACTGACAATCTGAACCACAAACACCCACAAAATGTGACAGGCAAAAATAGATAACTGGTTTAAACACTAATATTTTGTTTTAAAGTACATTGGAAAAATGCATACTGTTAAAACAGATATGGCTACTCTACCTGGTATGGGGTTCATAAGTCCTCCCACATGTAGATGAAACTCAGGGTCTTTGAGGGAAAATCACAAAAATAAATACATAAGATGGTCAGAGTGCAGGTACTGTACTTTACAAGCAAGAAGGGTTTGTACCAAAACATTATTTAAAATCTTGTACCCGGTTGGTACAGAGAGCATGTTACTCTAAATAGGGCTGAAGTTAAACCACCTTTGTGCATTTCAATTACCTGCTGTAAATTTGTACTGGACCTGGAAGCCTTTACCCTCCAGCTCTTCGTCGCTGAAGAACCGGATCCACATAAAACGACCACTGGAATAAATGACCCCAGGACTGGTTGTGCCACAGAAACGGTTGATGAGCGGTGAGAAGCTAAAGGGACCGTCTCGCACCTCGATGTTGTCAAAACGACAATCAAACGATGCTTCGATGTGAAAGAGCTTGTTGAAGAGCAGCTCCACTCTCTGGCGAGGCAGGGCTGTGGACAGAGCAGCACTTTGTCATTTCCTGTGCCACAGATCTATAGTTCAAACATGACATAAAATGGACAATAAAAAAAGTTGTCTGGCTGAATGTTTATAATGATGGAAAAAAGAAATCGGTTTCTACACAAAGTAGCTTTATAATAATCCCGATTTCACATATGTGTATCTGTTTTGCATGTTTATGGTGTGTTGAGATACATGGCCTAAAGGTAATACTGTAAAAATCACAACATTGCATCTTTATGTATCTCACGCTCAGTAGTGTGATCTCAATGTGCTGCCACAGATTTGTTGGTCATGTTGAAAACTTCTTTAGCTTTAATGTAGGAACTTTGAAACGCTGCACATAACACTCATGTTACATAGCCATGACATAACTATGCTGTTGCACAAGGCCTTGCAATGCTACCTAAATGCACTGTCTGCACTGGTATAATGACATACTGTACTTGTAGCTTTTTTATGAGCTTTACTCTAGGCCTTGTCCTTCTTTTCTATCTCATGAGAGGCATATGCCTTTGGGTAACAATGCCCTGGTACTTACCTGGTATGTACTGAATAAATATTGGTACATACCAGGTAAGTACAGGGTAATAAGCTGCTTCATTTTACATCTCAGTCCCCTTGAGTACCAAGTGTATATCAGGCTGCTTTTGGTATTGCTAGCTTCTTTTGTGTTCTTAGCAGATATACCATGTAAATTTTCCTGGTCCTTCAGGGCTGCTATCCTGCAGGTTTTCCTTGTTTTCTTGCTTCAACGCACCTGCTTCAGGGATTGAATTACATCTTCATGTTCTACAGAAAACTGTTAATCATCCGTTCATTCATTCATATAAGGGGTGTTGGAGCAGAGAAACATCTAAAACATACAGGATCGTGGTCCTCAAAGACCAGGATAGGATGTAATTAGAACAAAACTTGGGGTGTCATGTGGTTGCTGCTTTGTCCATATTGTGCTGCTGGAGTAAATGTGGCTTTTTAAGAATATCTGCATGGTGTTTTTCTAGTTAATGTTGTAGATTTGGTTTGGGATTTCATCAAAGATTCAATTCAAATCAATCAATTCAATAATACTTTATTAATCCGTAAGGGAAGTTAAATGTGACTCATATAATCCTGGTTTCTTTAAATGAGTTGAAAAGAAGACAAACTGTCAGACTGAGATCTACCAGAGTATGGAGCAACAGTAAGAAAACCCAAAACATTGTGTGCGAGGCCATGACTAAACACTGACAGAAGACTGTAATAGGCCAGAACCACAGACACATAAACAAACTTTGACAAAATGTTGGTGACCGCTGTAAAAATGCTGCAGCAATGTCATCAGTCTTATTTAGAAAACAACAAGACGATTACATCATTGTAATGAAACATGCACCATGTTTGTATTGTACCAGAATCAACAAAAACATCTCCCTCAATTCAGTTTCAACATCTACATAAAAAGTAGTACACATATTGAACGTTTTTTACTAAGTGAAAACATCGGACTATTGATTGGTTACCTTCCAGCACGTAAAGGCAGTCCTTGTTTGGCGGGTACATGTTTGGGTAGTTTGGAGAGCTGAAGCTTCCACCGTCTAGTTTTCGAACCCAAGTCCCACAGTGACGAGCCCTTCGTGGATGCTCAGGTGCTTTACCGTCTTTAGTTCCAGCACCTCCATCTACACATGGCAACAAAGACCAATAAAACAAAACGTCTTTTGTGACTCGTATTGAAGACGAGGAATCTTTGATAGCTTGGCTAAAAAAGCATACCTACTCACATAAAAACCTTTAATGAAACAGAAATGCATAAAGGTTGAGGTGGTTGTTTTAACAAAGGAGATAAAAAACAACCCAGAATGAATTACCTTTAATCTTCTGTGCAAGAGAAAATCCCTCCTCGGTGAATAGGAGGAGTATCCAGACTGTATGAGAAGCCATCAGTAAACGACACCACAGCGAGTGGGGGGGGGGGGGCACAATCAAGGAATAAGAGAAAAGATAGAAAGAGCTTAGCAGGATTTGTTTGCTCAAGTTCAACGTCTCGGTGAATTCAGCGGAATGCCTGAACGTACAGAAGAGGTCAGATGTCAGGAGTTCAGAGTCAGTGAGAGTGAGCCATCTGTGCACTCCCTTTCTGATTTTTCACACCCAAAAGGTAGAAATTAGCAAGCAAAACTTCAATTATATTCTTCTCTGATGCTGTGAACGTATAGTAGTTATAAAAGTTAATACATCGCATGGAAAATAAATGCATTGTAAATAAACAAGCTAGGCTGACAAATCCCAATTTTTACCTACGTGAATGTTGCTCTGAAAGTTTCCTGACACTAAAAAGAAGTATTAATTGATTTGTTCGTGCTTTCTTTAAACCTTGTGCACGTTTAAAAAGCTTCATTTTATGCCATCTTATGCTAGTTGCTAAAATTACCACCTAAATTGCAATAAAAATGATGTTTAATGACTCAGACAGATCAATTTCAGCATTAGATTAATAAAATAAGAAATGTTAGCATTTTGTTCTGTGTGCATTTAAACTACAAGGCACAAGCTACATTTTAGTTTAGGGTTAAATCTCCACAGTGACACTTCCACAGACACAATATTGAGAGTAAAGAGGAGGGACTGAAGCAGCAGCAGCAGGATAAATCCTCCTTCTCTCAAGACTCCTTACAAGCCGATACAAAAAAAGAGAGAGAAAACACAAACCCAGCTGAGAAAAAGTCTGTTTTGCAGATTTCTTTTTCTTTTAAATGCAGCATTTACAGCATGTAAGCAGAAACAATTGTAGAAGCACTATGAGTTGCGTACAAGTTGGACAAGAAACTCATTAAAAAACTTGGAAGATATTAAATCTCCTGTCAGAACAAAGTTTCTCTCAGATCAAAGATAACGGCTGATCTCACTCACCTGCATGCATCCTTCCTGCTGCCCGTTGTTTTCTTTTCTACCAGCTGCGTGTCCCACACATTCCCCTTCTGTGCTTCAGATTAGCGCATGTTAACGTTACTGACTCCAGCTTTCACATTTCCATCCTAATCTCTCTGGTTAAACAGAGAGAGGGGCTCCCGGCGCAAAAAACAAAAACAAAACAGGTCTGATGAATTTTGGAATCATAATCGTTTTTCCCCCTAACAAAACAGTTTTTTTAGTGCAAACTGCTCACACAAGAATGAGCCTCTTCCTCTCTAATAAACTGATGATCCGCCTGCAGCTGCTGGAGATTTGAAGATTGAGCTTGGAAGAGGGAAACGAAGGATTGCGCATGTGCACCCTATCCTCCTAGAGGAGTCAAGAGCTGACAACACACTCACTGTGTGACATAGTGAAGAATTACACTGGGAATCCCACATTCATTTTTTTAATTAGCTGATTCAGAGTGATGCACACTCAGTCCATCTGAAGAGATTTCACTGGTAATAAACCTGTTGTGTGATTTTATGCAGAAAGCAGGTTCATTTTCCGACCTTGTTTTTCCATCATTCACTACCTAAGGTCCAAAAAAACGTAGATCGAGCTTCCAAATTAATATTAACACATATAATTGGACTGATGATGTTGATGTGTTGTGTCCATGAAAGCTAGATTTTCAAGCAGAATGGCAAATAAATATTACTTAGCTTCTGCCTATCAGAAACGTCATTAAATGCAGACATGTGTACCTTGGCAACATGTTTTTATTAACTGTTATTTATCCAGTCATATCCCACTGAGATCACAGATCTCTTTTTCGAGGAAGGCCTGGGCCTGAAGGCAACCTATTGTACATGTTTTGAAGGGTGGGGGAAACCGGTGTACCCAGAGAAAACCCACGCAAGCATGAGGAGAACATGCAAACTCTGCACAGAAAGACCCCAGGTCCAAACGGATCAAACCCAGAACCTTTTTGTTGCGAGGCATCGTGCTGTTTTTGCCTATTATGATAATATGTGCTGGCAAGGTTTTCTATCAAATCAAAACAATGGTTGTCAATAGCAAACAGAGTTTCATTGAGGTGCTGACCTAAATATCACTGTTAACATGGTCACCACATTCAGCTTCACCGGCTACCTGTCTGTTCAGTTGTCCCAAACAATATGGCTGCTCCCTCCGACCATGGACAGTCATGAGATACCGCTTCTAGTTAATACACCTCATTGGCTGAGCCATTGTGTCTTTGAAGACCAAACATAGTGAGTGTCAGGCCCTGTCCCAATACCCGCACTCCCACCCTCGTTCCGCCCGTGCGCACTTCAAATACGCGTTCATGTTGAAGGGTTTGAGTGCGTAACGTTTCCCTCATTCTCCACATCCGCCCTTTGCCCCACCCATTTTAGGTACTATTTTCACCCTTCCGTGAAGTCTGTATTTATACGGACTTCAATGAAGTGTATTACCCACAATTCATTGCTGCCAAAACAGCGACCCGTTTTTTTTTTACGTAAATAAACCTTTATTGAACATTCTAACATGGTACAAAAAATAACAATGCTGCCAGGGGGAATGAAGAACTATAAATGAAAAACGAGGAAATAAATATATATAAA
>NW_013952492.1:993018-997472 GCF_001266775.1 Austrofundulus limnaeus
TAATAAAAAACATTAAATAAATGATAACACCACAAAAAAGAACCAATCACGACAAAGTTAAATCAAGAATTCCAAAAAGTGAACAAGACATTGTAATTTTTTTGCCTTATGATTAGCAGAGAAGTGAATAGATTGCATATATTGTGTAAACTCAATCATGAAGGAAATAAAAGTTGTTTCTTTCTTTAAACGTTTGCTTTTATATGAAATTTGGCCTAACAGCGACTGGTAGCGACCAGTGTTTGATGACGTAATCCGTACTGTCCCATTTCTCAATTGTTTTGCACACTTGTAACCTGCACACTCTAACATTTATGTGCACTTCGACTGAATCCACACTTCACAGAGGGGCGTAGGGTGCGCAATGGATGCATTGGGACTGGGCCAAACTTAATAACTAACAAAAGAAAAAGATGGTGTTATGGACTAATTATTTATATCTGTTTTACCTTGACGCTGTCCAGTACTCATATCTTATGATAACTAGTTTCAGCTGTTTTAATCTGTTGCCCTAGACTTCAAGACTCCAGCAATGCATGACCTCTCTTATTTTGATAAGGTAGTTCCTGGGCTGAGAGCCCTGTTATTGGTCAGGTGGTTACAGTTGTCAAAATGATTGGTTGTAAACGTGTTACAGGATGTTATATTATCGGCTGCTCTGCGCTGAGGAGGCAGCCACAACTTGACAGACTTCTCTGATTGACTTCTGCTCTGTTGTTGCTCAGATTAAATCATTTGACGACCATACACGCATTCTTTGTGTGCATTTATTACAACGTGTTTCTGCATTCTTGGTAAATCTTGCCACCACAATGGCAAGACAGCAAGCAGGTGGAACGTGGAGGGAATTCTGAACAAGGAATGCACCACAGTTCCAGACTGCAGAAGAACTGTAAGAATTAACTTTAAAAGGCTGGAGACAGGTGAGAGTAATAATCACAGGGAACAGGTGTGAGTGAGAGGGCAGGTGACAGTGAAACAATGGGTAATAAACTGAACATAGTAAACACACATAAAAATCTATCATAAAGCAAACATCTAAAAACAACAGATTCTGTCAAAAGAAGAAGTTCAACATGCAGCAAATTCAGCTGCAAAATGAAGAAACTGGATGACCCTTAAAGGGACAATATCATGTAAAATCAACTTTTTTGAGTTTTATATCATGTTATAATGTTAAACTTTCATAAAAAACATGCCCAAAGCCTTGCTTTGACTCATTCATGCATGTTTGAGAAATCCTGCAGCGTTTTTAGGCAGCCATGCTGAGGAGCAAAATGACAGGTAGGGACCAGAAACGCCTTTGGGGACCAGGAACGCCCCTGGGACGTGTCTTTTGACTCCTGCAGGCTCTCAGGTGAAACTGAAGGTGAAACTTAAACTGTCTGCTGAGCTCCTAACACTACTTCTCACTCAGTGAAGCTGTTTTCAGATTAAAAATACATTTGAGGAAATGTATTTTCAGATGCCAAGTAAACTGCATCATGCCCCCCCCCCCCCCCGCACCAAAATGGGTGAGACAGAAGCGGAAGGTGGTTCTTAAAGAGACAGAGGCCAATTTCAAGGCATTTAGAAGAGGAAGTGATGAGACAAGTTTATTTTCTATTTAAACATAAAAACATTTTAATAAAAGCTAAAGTTGACACAGATACTTTATTATGGTATAGTATTTAAATATATGCCTGAGAAACACATGATATTGCCCCTTTTAATGAAAAAAGACAATCTATAAACAAACAAAAATTATGAATTAAAAAATCCTAATCAGGTTATTAGAATTAACACCAGTCGGGACCTTAACAAGTCAAACTGTGTATAAATGTTTCATATGCTAGTCTGCAGTTAAATGAAGCAAGAAGTGGCAGCTTGTTGTGAATGAAACATTTGTACAGTTTTAAATGTCCAAACCTCATTTTACTATTCCAATCACTGTTAAAATAACAAATGCTCTGACTTTCTCTGAATCTGTGCTGCTGTTGCTTGACAGTCTCAGCTGATTGCTGCATCAAGGGAAAACGAGCGCTTTTATCAGCTGCCAGGGAAAAAGTCATTAAGGCGCCACCATGATTGGCAGCTGTTGATTAGTGTCGAGGAGCAGCCATCTTAGCCAAGCAGGGCAGCTTCCTCTGTCTTACTTTGTCAGCACTTTCTTCTCACATGTCTTAAACCTGCAGATTTCATTGTCTTTGAGAGTCAGCTGTTGCCGCTGTAGATTATGTCACGACTAATCACTTTCCTGCGTGGGTCAGTGTTTAATCCTACACCCAGCTGATGAAACCGGACATCTGCTAATAAAAAACAAACTTTTATTTGTCGTGCTTCAATATGATTTGTGTTTCTCTTTCCCCATTTTCTTATATGTGCTTCTCTTAAATCATTACTTGTGAAAATAAAACTTGAAATTTAATCATCTTCAAAGATGATTCTTTACATAATTCCCAGCTTAGAGTATATGCTGTCCCAGGAGGTCCTGCCTCCGAGCGGCTACACAAACAACCTATTCTTAGACAGATTTAGACATATCATGAAGCAGGAAGAGATGATGCTGAACTCTGTTCTGATCTCAGGCCCATATGACAACAAATTAGACAAGAGAAAGGAAAATAAAAAGACCTCATTAAGAAAATGTCAGTTTGAAAAACCACCCACACATATCTATTTACCTCTTACGCTCACGTGAAATCTTTTTTTATTGTTAATTTTTCCATGTGTCCACATGACAGCAGATTAAATAAAGAAAAGAGCCTGACCTCATTAGACGAGTATCGGAAAAAAATTCAACTCAAAAGATAAGATCCGTCAGTTCATAAATATTTAAAATCACTGCCTCCTGATTTCTCTTTAATCTCAACCTTGTGTTTTTAAAATGCCAGTGTTCTCTTTTATAAGATGTCTAATCTTTTCCTCGCCTCCTGTTTTATTACAGGAATGCACTTTTTGTATAGAGATGCAAATTCACATTCTACAAAACATCCTGTGAAGTTATAGCTTCATCTGCTTCAACAAGCAGAAAATAAGGTTCTGTACTCTGTTTTTAATGTGTTTTTAAAAATAAATCTGAATGTGTTGGATATAATTTAGAACTGAAGGGAAGTTTGCAAACCACTAAAGGTTGAAAATGACTCCAAAAAAGTATTTATTTCAGTAAAATGCCAAAAAAAAAGATGGTGTTGTGTCTCTACTAGTAGACTTTCTCTGCTCAGAGGGAAATCTTCATTGAAATTAGACATTCTCCTCTTTCTAAACCGCTCTCTCCCGTGCCATATGGCCAATCACAGAGGAGAGATTCTGCGACAGATGGCCAATGGCGATGACCCTTACTCAAAGGAGGGTTAAGCCTGTCGAGGCGACGTACAGATCAAGATAAGACATGTGACAGAAAGGCTGCAGAAAACGGGAGCAGATATAAAAAAAGATCCCTCTGGAGTCTGCTAATCAACTCTTTACGTCTCAGGAAAAAAAAATTAATTAAATTAAAAGTGAAATGTTTTGCTTGTTGAACAACGGGAGGTTAACATTTAAAACATCCTGGGTTTAGCGTTGAATGTGCATCTCCACACTGACGCTCTCATGTAAGCAACTTTAACAGACGTTTTTGATGTTTGACCTGAAATCCAGCATGCGAGAAAAGCAGTGGCGAGATTTGTCCACTAGCGATGTGAAATCTTCTTAGTGTGGCCTGATCTGACAATGTGGCAGGAAGCCTGGAGGAGGATAAGTCTTATGCTATATGCTGAGTTCAACGCAGAGGTTGTTTTTTTTAATGTATTTATTGTTTATGGGTGTTTTAAACATAATAAAATTAACAGGGATAGCAATCAATGCTGTTTGACGGGACTAATAGTAGCTTTGCATTGATTTCAGAGAATTATTTTCTTCATTACTCATGTATTTAGTAAAGTTACAAAAAAATTAAAGCAAGTTATGGGCAGACGTGGGTCAGTGGTACAGGTTTTTGTAAAAACTCTTCCCGTCTGACATCTGCTGTAAATAATAAAAATGTCATGAGAGATTTGGAGGACTTTTTAAATTTATCTATCAGTTAAAGCCCCGGATGATTTGTTATTCCTAAAATGCACTGAACTCGAGAGCTTTGGGAGGAATGACATTGTGTGAGAAGCATGTTGTTGTTTTTTTCAACCCCTTTTTTAATTTAGTCAAATAAAACAAAGCTGCTCTTTGCAATCAAGCCCTGAGCACTTACAAGAAGGGGCTTAAGAGAGATAATTAAAAGGACAGAGCATAAAATGGCAGCTTTGTGAACAGCGTGACAGAAAATGAAAGTGTGATACGGGGTTGTTATGAGCAAAATGATTGAAGGAGGGTGATTAAAAAAAGAGAGTGAAAAGAAAGTGTCATCCAACAAGACTTGGAGAGATTATCTCCAGTATTCACACACACACACACACACACACACACACACACACACACACACACACACACACACACACACA
>NW_013952492.1:997482-1010113 GCF_001266775.1 Austrofundulus limnaeus
TTTTTTTTTTTAGTCACGTGACTTAGTAATCAACACGCTTTTTCCGGTTTCCCTTTTCGTAAAATTATTCTTACTGTAACTGTGAGATGTGAGCCTTTTTAACGCAAAAGTACAAAAAAACAATGTCAGAAAAACAGCGGACACTTCCGCCGTGGATGGCGAAAAAGGAGGTTAAAGTAAAAGAAAAGATGCCATTGAAGACTAGGAGAAAAAGGAAAGCTGCAGCAAGGTATTACAAAAAATACGTCTTGTCTTGACATTTCTGGTTCAGTTGAAGCTCTTAGAGGTCTGTCCTGTTAACAATGACGCACTAACATGTCCCCAGAGCTACTTTCTACTGTATGAACGAGGCGGAGCTGGTGGAAGCGGCTGTTTCGTATCTTACAGACTGTTTCTGTGAGGATGTGACGTCACCGGTCGGCCAGCAGGTGGCAGTGTTTATCACTTTTCATTTGTTAAAAATAAACACTATAAAATATGTAGACTGTACCATCGAAAACGCGCAGTATAGGCCGTTCTGTGCATTTGTGTATTGATAATCTAACTAGAAGCAGGACTGAAAACTGTAAAGAGACAAAGCAAGGGACGATCGCCCCCTAGTGGGCGAACAAATGGGACATTTTCCTGACTACTGGTAAAGAAAAAAATATATAAATGGTAATTGCTTATATAGCGCTTTATCAAGTCCCTCTGGACCCCAAAGCACTTTACATCATTAGTTAGCTTGTATGGTGTGCAAAGGACATTCATCGATGGATTTGCTTCATCCATTTTATTGATGTTTTATACTTATTATAGGATAGGTATAGTAAAAGTATAGTAAATGTTTAGATAAAATGCATACATGCATTGTAAAATGTTGAAAAAATTAAAAAACTCACTCCTAACTACTTTAATTTTGTTGTATATGCAAAATTTGTGAAGCTTCTTGAAATTTTCCCTTAAACATATGTTTCTCCCACACATGCAGTTTGAAAAAGAAGCAAAGGACCCCTCAGCAACCAAAGCAAAACACTGTATATCACCAGTGACAGCAAAGCCTTTGGAAGAGATCTTGGAGGATGAGTCCTCGGACTGTTCTACCGACCTGGAAACAACATACGTTTCAGAAACAGACTTGGACACCACAGAGGTTGAAACCCTACCGTACACCCGGAGCCTAAAGCGTCCTGAGTCAGAGACGGGATCAGGAGCAGCTCAGGATGATCATGGACTCAGAAACACTGATGAGGGAGTTGTAAAAGAAAAGCAGACGGCAGAAGATGCGACAGAGGAGGACGATGCTGTACAGCTTGTGCGCGAAATTTTTTTCACTTGATCAAACGCCACTGAAATTGGGACTTTGTAGTTTAACCTTGTAGTTTTTGTGGTAAATTGTAAACATTTTTAGATTATTGTAGTTCAAATTTAAAAATTATAAGTGGTCTGTCATTTTGAACAAAACACAATCTTTTATGACTACTGAAAAGTTGTTGGCAAAAAATAAACAGGGCTTTCTTTTAAAAATACCAAGACAGGAGTCTTGCAACCACTGTTTGTCATCCTCTTATAAAAAGGAGAAACAAATACTCCTCATAGATATTAAACTAAAACTTTAATATCACACTTAGTCATCAAATATGTTAATTAAAATTTTCATGCAGCAGAACTCACAAAAAAAACTTGGCAACTATCAGCAGCAACTGAATACATTACGTGCGTCACACAGTTCCACCCTGTTGCTCAAAAGTTAAACAAAAATATAAATCAAGGGGGAAAGGTTGGAATTGTTTCTGATGAATCAGTTTTTCCTACTTGACATTAGCTTGCAGCAGTTTGTTTATACTTTGTTACAGCAACAGAGACAATGCACTTTGTTGAGCTGATTATATACAAAAAGGGTAAACCAAACAGTTGGTTGTAAAAAAAAAAAGTATGTATTAAAGCAGGTGGCATTTGAACCCTTTTATTTCCAGTCAGACGGTAAATGTTTCTATCTGTGTGATGACACACAAATAAAACCAGAGGGTCGTGTTTCCAGCTCACATAAGACTGGTACTGGTGTGAAACAGTAGTGATGCTGACCAGCGTCAGTGTGCTTGATGCCATGGCAGGAAGTCTCCATGTGACTCATGATCTGTAAAAACTAACTATTGCAACAGAAATAAAATCATTTGAAATCCAAAAATGGTAAGTTTAAACACCTTTGCTTCAGTAAAAACAAGGATTACTTCTATTAAATGTATTATTTCTGCATCACTTTGTTATTGACATTTTGAACATGAAGCCACCAAGTCACAGGTTTAAACAGATCAATGCATCAAGGTTACTTCCTATGATTACTTCCATATTTATACATAAACACTTGAGCTCACTTCAAATGCAAATGAGGTCGTTTTACATGTGATCATGTTATCAGTTCTAAACTTGCCAACTTTATGGAGCGTAAAACAAACAAACAAATAAATAATAATCTGAACCTGAGATTGATTAAAAGTGTCTTGATCCATTTTGTTTTATTTACTTGCATTTGTGAAAAGGGAGAAAGCTGAATAGACTAATGACACATTGAGTTGTTTCGAGCACGTAAAGAGGAAGTGTCACGAGACGGTGTTTAAAATCAGGTGACTAATAGGAGTGAGGCCACACTGAGGTCACAATGGTTGGGAATTTTTTTTTTTTTTTTTTTTTTTTTTTTTTTGTCCAGAAACTCCCTGACAAATTATTTGATTTTCACCATCAGGCGTTTTTTTTTTTGTCCTGGTCTCTCATGAACAAGCAAACTGTCTCTGCTCTTCGTTATTTCATATGGAAGAAATTTAGTTTAAGCAGAGAACATTTTTTGATACTTTCAACATAATCTTATTCTGGTAGGTCAGCTTTTTACCATATTTTGTCTATAAGTAATATTCCCATTTTTCCAATATGCTAATTTTTTGGTGGCATTTCTTCAGAAAGCTGCATGTGATCAGGCAGAATTCAACAATTAGTTACCAATAGGCTACTTCTAAACCAATGTAAGGGAATTGTGTCTTAACTCACTTTCTTGCAACAACATAACGGCTACATCGGAGCTGGAATCAATCGATTTGCGGATGATGAGACTTGGAGAAATGCCTGGCTTTTGCCAAAAAATTGTCAAACTCATGCACAAGATTTATCCAGCAAAAACTGTAGTTTCTGTCATCTTGCCCCAGAATCTCTGAAGTCCTCTGTGTCCTCGTTCCAATATATTGATTCAAAAACATCCACTAACTTTAAAAATTGTTTTCTGGAAAGATGGTCTGTTTGGCTTCCAGCAAAGTTAAATAAATAAATAAATAAATAAATAAATAAATAAATAAATAAATAAATACAAAGGAATAATCATTGCTAATCATGCAACATAGCGTATAACTCAGCTATGATGAATGAACTCTCCTGATCCTGTTCAGTCTCCAGTTGCACAAACGTTTAACTTTATCCCTTCACAAATAGATTTGAGTTTTTTATTCATTTTACAAAAACATATGCATTGTTTATGTACCAAAATAGGAGTGATGGTGATCAAAAGTAACACAAAGGTTCTTTACATTATTGGCCCGCAGAGGAAGTGAAAAGCTGCATGCACCACAGTCCCTGAAACACAAAATATTTCATGACTGCTTCATTCAAGGCCAGCAAATTGAGCTTTGGTTTCTGCGTGCTCGTGGGCGCAGATCGCGAACGCGCACGGTGCGCTGCAGGCTCGGCCCCGCCGGACGCGCGCTCCAACAGGCACTTTTGACGCACAGGGCTCCTCGAAGTTGAGAGATCATCTGCGATCCTTTAAAAATAAATCAATCAATCGACTTCGACCACAACTCAAACGAGGCTGTAAAGGTGGGTGAAGATTCTGTTACGTTTTAGAACTTTTAAATTAAATCTTGAAGTTAGATGTTTTGACTGCTGCGCACTTTGGAGAGATTTAACTTTTCCAGCACAAAAGGGAGGCGGGGTCGTCAGAAAGTTTTTATTTATTTATTTATTTTTGTATTGGTTTTGCTTAAACCAGCAATTAATAACCAAAAATATATGAAATGAATTATTAGTGAAAGCACCTTAGGCGGGACTACTTATATTGTGCGATTCAAAAATGAAAAAAGAAAAAAAAAACTTGAAACATGAGTCTATAAATCATAATTATCTGTATAATTTAAAATGTTAAAATGTATTTTCTTGGATAATAAAGAAAAGAAACGACCGTTTAAGGGTCTAAAATGCATGTTAGGCCTGTCCCCTGAAGCTGTAGATGCTGCAGGAAGGAGACCATGGACCATGGAAAGTTTCTGCTCATCTACTTAATTAAATCCTGATGACTTCAAGAGTCTTTCTGTTTGCATTTGGACTTTATAACCCTGAGCAATTTGCACCAGCCAAACCATAATCAATTCAACTGCAAAGTCACGAACAGGAATGCTGTGTAAATTATTTTAAATGGGCGATAAAACTTGTATTTACTGTTATTAATGTTATAAATATTAAATTCATATTTTCCCCCCACTGTGCAGGTTGATCATGGGAAACCGGTTCAGCAGAAGGAGAGATGCCCCGGTCAGCAGTGCTGGAACTGTGGTCACGGAGGAAAAAACTGAAGCAGAACCAGCAACAACTGAAGAGGAGAACTCTGAGATAACACAGACTCCGGAGGCTGTCGAGACCGAGCAGCTGAAGGCCGGTGAGTCAGAGGCCTGTTCACCCAAACATGAATCAGGGAGTAAAGACATGCAGAGTCTGACCTCAGCCCCACAGAAGGATGCCGAATCAGAGTCAACTGTGAAGGAAACTCCACCTCCGGTCCAGAATGAACCTCTCCTCTCGACCATCAAACCTCCAGAACCAGAAGAGCTTGCAAAGCCTGAACCTGATACTGAAGCTCAGCTTGCTCCAAACCCAGAACCTCCCTCGCACCAAGAGTCAGATTCTGGGCCCATCTCAGAGCCAACCACAGCCGAACCTCTGGAGCAGTACACGGACCTGCTCAACCAAGAACCCCTCCCCGAGTCATTCTTCTCTTCACCCCCTTTGATCGACTGGAGTGCTCCTGATACAGTGTCTGCACCAGCTTCCACCCCGGTGTCTGAGCTGCCCAACATCTCGGCAGCTGAGCAACACGAAGGCAGGGCCGAGCCTGTCGGGGGCTCCACGCTGGAGCCGGAAAAGTTCACAGAAACACCCGAATTTCTGGAAGAGGAGGCTGCAGGGTGTACGAAGACGCCCGAGAGTGATGTCGATGAGGAAAATGTTTGTGAAGTCCTGCAAAACTTAGAGCTTAAAGGAAACGACCTTCTGAATGACCTCATTCAGGGTGAAGTCAAGATCCCAGAAGATGCGCCCATCCCAGACGTGAGCGCATCCATCGAGCTGATGTGAAGCCATGAAGAGGATTCTGTGCAAACTTCAACACTATACTGAACAAATTAGAAATGATGTCACCCCAAGTGTTCCAATTAAAACAAATATCATTTTCTTTGCTACAAAACAAACTGATCTAAAATCCTAAACTGAGGTTTTCTATTTTTTTTCTCTAAATTTAAGCAGTTTGTATACAGAAAGTGTGTACATAGGATCCAAAAGCACACGAACTACACGTGTTTTAAGTATATCTACAGACAACAGAGATTTTCCTCTGAGCAAACTCAACAAATTGATCACGTACAAAGGAGTCAGTGCTGTACAGCACTGAAACGAATTCAAACATCAGACATGAGACAGAAACCGAAGCCAAAGATGTCAGATGTGTACATTCCACAATATAACAGAGAAGAAATGCCAAAAACTATTTATGTATTGACACGATGTTCGGACATTGGTCAATTTTGTTTGAAGATGTGGCTTGCTTGTGAAAATAAAAATAGTATATCTATATTATGGTCCTTTTTTTTTACTTGAACTGGTCATTTAAGATGGATTGATGAAGAGTCAATAAGGAAAAGTAGCAAAGATGATCATAGGAGTAAAATGGTTTAAAAAAGCAAAACAGTTACGAACTTATTTAAGCTGATAGCAGCATGCAGAACTAGTACTTCTATAACTCAGACATGGTAAGGAAACTGCAGTTTGAACACCATGTAAGAAAAATTGTATTTTTTCATCGTCTCACGGGAGAGAAGATGTGAGGAGGAGGGGGACTGGGCCGCATTCTTTCCAGAGGAAGGAGGTTTTCGGGGGGCCTGGGTCAAAAGTCTTTAGTGGGTCTGCGTTTCAGTCCATGAGAAATCTGCTCCTCAGATGCCTCTCCCACCACATTCCCCCTGCCCTCACTGCTATCCCAACATCTTGAACAAGCAGGCAGGGAGTTATTAAGAGAAGCCTCAACGAAACGTGAAACAATAATAAAAAAATACTGATTACTGAAACATGCAAAGAAGAAGTGTTTTATATTACAGGATAAAAAAAAACACTGTCCAGGCACACCTAACTAACAGCTCCTGAGTCAGAGCATGGCAAATGGGTAAACCCCTGGTTTTGACAAAATACCGACGAGTCCCCAAAGAGTGGGAGAGGCATTCTTTAGACAGTGATCTCAGTCCAGCTCAGCTCGAGTAAAGGATAGTTTGCAGACTGAGCTGCTTCTTGATGCACGCAGAGAATAGATAAACAGCATGGTGTGTACTATTTGTGATTCCTGTCATACCAAAGCCTTTTGGCTCGATAAACAAAAAGTGCTGGACTTCAGTCCCCTCTCCCCTTGTTGATTTCCTGCCTCTCTCTGAACTGCGATGGCCGAAGCACACACACAAAGAAAACAGAACTTGGTATTTGCTTCCATTAGATCATGTGTCAAATAGTTAGGAGAGGATTTTTTAAGAGCAAAGCGTAAATGTAAAAACAAAACTCCTCTTCTGCTTTTTTAAAAATAAAATAAAATGGAAACTTAAACACAAGAATACATTAACATACCAAACTGCAAACACTTTCAAGTTTATTCCATTGAACTTTTATGCAACAGAACACATCTATAAATAAATACAAACCTAACAGTTTTTTTTATTCTGAAATAAAATTATATATATATATTAATTTAGATTAAATATTAATAAATACTTAACAGCAAACAGATTTTCTGACATTCTCTTAAAAACACAAATTTGTTAAAGAAAATATTTTCAAACCTTAAAACCATAGCGATTTATTTAAAACCAACTAAACACTAACAGTTAATTGAAATATTGTTTTGTGAAGAATGTAGTGTTTTAACTCATTCTAATTAGTCAATATTTAAATGGGCAGAACAGTCTTGTCAATCAACTGAGTTTTAAAGGGTCCGTGTCATTAGGCTGGCCCAAGATTTCAGGGCTAGGATTACACAGAACCATCTTTGAGTTTTCATTTCTGAGGGAAAAGCTGAACAATAAAGAATGTCTCTTTGTAATCAGACACATTTTAACACTTCTGCTTTGCCATCAACCTCCTGTATTTCATGGCCAGATCAACATTGGTGCGTCCAGCTTGGAAGGGATAGGACCACAAGATAGAGTTCCAGGAGGACCCGTATTTCTTCACTCCAGACAGAAGGTAATGGATCTCCTCACGGCTGAAGTTCTGTCTCTTCCTTCTCTATCAACACAGAAAGAAAACAAAATGTATAAAATAAAGATATAACTTCAACACAACACAACTGCCTCTCAGTTTATCTCTCATAAAGTCTTACAGAGGAACAGGAGTCTGTGCTCATCTTTGACTGATCATTAATGGGGCTCCTTCCTCTTCTCTCTATTTAAAACATTGAACATAGTTGACAAAAAAAAATCTACATTGAAAAACAACACTGCAAAATGGAAAATGCAGGGGAAAAAAAGCATGTGTAATAGGATGAAAGTGGGACACTGAATGTGTGTGCTGGAAAAAGCACACACATTACAGTGCAGTGTACTCTAAAACAGCCAGCCTGCAGCTTTTACGCCACAGAAGGCATCTAAAGGTATGAAAGAAGCAAAATCTGAAAAACACAACAAATAAACATTCATTACATCATCATTTGTGTGCTTGTACAGTCTACTCACATTCCTAATACATTAGATGAAATGATTCTAACTTCATGTTGCACACAAACGTATGCACAGCGGCGGAGTGTGAAAAAAGCTTAATCCAGCTGTGGGGCTCTGAACCAGCTCTGCCCTGCTCTGCCAGGATGCTGGCTGCAGCTCAACATTCTTCACTACATTTGTCTGCTGCCAGAACGACATTGCAGAGGACAGCTCCCACCGCAGACCCTCAATCATAACATTCACACACACATTATGCAAATACCCAATTCAGGCCCGTCTTCGTGCCGGTGGTTTCTTTTTAAGGGCGTCAAGGAAGGCCCTAAAATAAAACAATCAAACTTGTTGAATATGGCAAAGTTTTATGGTGTGTATGATTGGCAAGTAATATAAAAGTACTTTTACCAATTCTTGTGTGAGAGGTAAACATCTCCTTTTCAGTTCTCCTACACAGCGGGGTCAGATTGATGCCTACAAATAAGATACAAGCCAAAATACACACACAAAAAACAAAATATATACAGTGGGTAAAATAAGTATTGAACACGTCAACATTTTTCTCAGTAAATATATTACTAGAGGTGCTAATGATATGAAATTTTCACCAGATGTCGGTAACAACCCAAGTGATCCATACATACAAAGAAATCAAACCATAAATGTCCAGAAATGAAGTTATTTGTAATAATGTGGAATGGCACAGGGAAAAAGTATTGAACACATGAAGAAAGGGAGGTGTAAAAAGGCATGGAAAGCCAAGACACCAGCTGAACTCTCTCAGTAATTAGAAAGCAAGCCTGCCCCTTGTCAGTGAAAATTAATATCAGCTGGTTCAGTCCCACATGATGGCCAGGTATCACACAAGAACCATCTGATGATGGGTAAAAGTAAAGAGCTCTCTCAAGACCTTCACAACCTTATTGTTGCAAAGCATAATGATGGCATCGGTTACAGAAGAATGTCTAAACTTCTGAAKGTTCCAGTGAGCACTGTTGGGGCCATAATTCAGAAGTGGAAAGAACATTATTTCACCATAAACCGACCACGACCAGGTGCTCCTCACAAGATTTCTGACAGAGAAGTGAAAAGAATTATCAGAAGAGTTGTCCAAGAGCCAAGGACCACTTGTGGAGAGCTTCAGAAAGACCTGGAATTAGCAGGTACGTTTGTTTCAAAGAAAACAATAAGTAATGCACTGAACCACCATGGCCTGTATGCACGCTCACCACACAAGACTCCACTGCTGAAGAAACAGCATGTTGAAGCTCCTTTAAAGTTTGCTGCACAACATTTAAACAAGCCTGTGTAATACTGGGAGAATATAGTCTGGTCAGATGAGACCAACATTGAACTGTTTGGATGCCAGAATACACATGTTTGGAGGTCAAATGGCACTGCACATCAGCCCAAAAACATCATAGCAATAGTGAAGTTTGGAGGTGGGAACATCATGGTGTGGGGCTGTTTTTCAGCATATGGTACTGGCAAACTTCAAATAATTGAAGGAAGGATGAGTGGAAAAATGTACAGAGACATTCTTGATAAAAATCTGCTTCCATCTACCAGGATGATGAAGATGAAATGTGGCTGGACATTTCAGCAAGACAATGAGCCCAAACACAAAGCCAAGGAAACTCTCAGTTGGTTTCAGAGAAAGAAACTAAAGCTGCTGGAATGGCCCAGCCAATCACCTGACCTGAATCCAACAGAAAATCTATGGAAAGAACTAAAGATCAGAGTTCATAGAAGAGGTCCACGAAACCTTCAAGATTTGAAGACTGTTTGTGTGGAAGAATGGGCCAAAATCACACCTGAGCAATGCATGCCACTAGTTTCTCCATACAGGAGGCGTCTTGAAGCTGTCATTGACAACAAAGGCTTTTGTACAAAGTATTAGATAAATTTCAGTAAGTTGTTCAATACTTTTTCCCTGTGCCATTCCACATTATTACAAATAACTTCATTTCTGGACATTTATAGTTTGATTTCTTTGTATGTATGGATCACTTGGGTTTTACCGACATCTGGTGAAAATTTCATGTCATTAGCACCTCTAGTAATATATTTACTGAGAAAAATGGTGACGTGATCAATACTTATTTTACCCGCTGTATATATAAGATATTGTGTCAGTTTAATATAACAGGAAACAGCTGTTATTCTGATCATCTCCTAAACTTTGAGGAATGATTTACAAAACAACAAGCTTAGTCTCTAAAGTGCTAAATCATATCTAGATAATTTGATCATACGAGCAGTAAGTTCGTTTGTAAGTCTGGCAAACTGAGCTCTTAGAAAGCAGTCAAACTTATTGAATTAGAAATAGTTACAGCTGTGAAATCAGGACTCGTTTTTCTGGAAACTGGTGCTGAATTAACTGAAAAAGTCAACATGTGATCCTCAGTTAATCACGTTTTCAGCAGATTTGAGTTTAAATTCAAAAACTTTAAACTGACTGAGCGACTCCAATAATTACAGCTTCAGAGAACCCACCACTGGAATTATAATGGCCACATGACATAAAGCCCTGCTGCTAAGTAAATGATTTATTCCTGTTTACTTGTTTTATTTGAACTCTATTTCTTTATTTCCATTCGTGTTAACTGGTAAACTGTTGTGTGGATTTACTGATTCCATGCAGTGCTTCAAGATTAATGGAATGATTGTTATTTTCTGTGTAGATCTTACATTTGTGCTTCCACAAGGAGGATTGTGGCAGAAGGCTCTTGTCATTTCCTGCTGTTAGAAATCAAACAATTTAACAAAGTGCCTGAATTGTAATCAGTGCTTTCTATTTAGATACTTAAAATCATGGTTATGAAATCATTCAAACATAAAATGACTGATCCAAAAACTTAACAATATGGCGGATTGGAAGGAGGCCCAAGACATATAAAAGTGTGAAGCAGTGACAGTATCAGTTATGAATTATGCTTTAATACAAACTGATATTTTGAACATTATAAACAAGGTCTGAAAGTCAGCCCACATAAATAATATTCAATACCAAATGCCCCAATGTTGACAAAATATTCCTATCAAACAGTAAAACTTCTTACCACTCCAGCTTTTACAGCTTTTCTGTGACTTTACTGGTGACACTCTTAGTGAGTTTGTGTGTCTGTTCTCCACGACGACATTCTGATGACCTTTCGTCAGTGCAAAGTTAAGACGATGCTTCCTGAATCTCTCGTTGGCCCGTTGGAGGACTCTGTGCGTATCGCAGCTGTTGGAGCAGGAGCTTTGGAGAGACGCAAAAGTGCGACTGGTCACTTCTTCGAAAGATAACACACAACCTAAAAAAAGAGAAATAACAGCTGTACAATTGCCGAACGTAAACAACACGTGCATTAATATTGAAACTGTTTCAGTCTGAATTTATAAACAAAAAGCGCTGTTTTATTTTCCATCTAATGACTTCCAAACAAAGCTGGAACGTCAACAAAATGACAAGTAAAATGTGTTAAAGATGACAGATTACACTTATAACGTGTAGCAAACACGAGCTTCTCAGATTATCTTGCCAAAAGAATGAAAAAGATAGGTTCCTCTTTTTAAACGTGGAATAAAAAAACCCATCCTGTACGATACATTACTGTGTTTTTATCAGTCAATTCGCTAACGCAGGAAATGAAAATATTTTACTGTGAGGCACCTTTACAACCCCCTACCTGCGCACCGGATGTGAGACACAGAATGTTCTTCCTCTGGTATCTTCTCCACCTGACTTAACTCACTGTCCTGGAAGTCTAAAAAATCCAACATACAAATCAAAACAAGAAACTGTACATATTGCTGACAAACATGAAGCCACTCCTCTTACCATCCACATGGATGATTGTTTGCCACGATGGTAATGCTTTTCTAAACAGCTGACTAAACAAAAACGAGAGAGAGTTAATTAAGCACACATTTTCTCTTTTTTCTGATAAATAACCAAATCTGATGGACATCGCTTACTTGTTTGCCGTATGTGACTCACTGCTGCTCTCTAAGGGCCAAACCCGAGAAGACACGAGGGCTCCTTCTCTCCTGTTCACTGGAAACATCACCTCACCTCTACTGGTTTTAGCTTTCTCTGCCAGAAGATTCAAACTAGAAGGGATTTCTTTCATTTCGCTATTATTGGTTTTCTCAGTCACGCTCAGATTGATGGGATGGTTAATACTGCCTTTTTGCACAGGCTTCTGTAATAGCTTGGCTTTGATGCCCTCCCTTCTCAGTGGTGGTAGAGGTAAAACTGAGAACTCAGATGATGGACTCTGACCTGCAGGTAAATCCGAAGCATTTATGTCTTCCTGCTCATCTTCTGCTTCCTAATAAATGTAATCACATGTAATCAGTACATACAGTGTACTGGAACTGTGCCCTGAGAGAGAGAGTGTGTGTACGTATGCACATACAACCTTCAGCTGATTTTTCTCTAGCACTTCAATCCTTTGCAGCATTTCTTTGGCTCCAGCTCTAACTCTTTCAATGTTGGCAAGGGCTTCCTCGTTTTCAGCCTGGTTTCCTATCAAACCATGCATTCCAATGCATATGGCTTCAAAAACAAATGGAAAACTCTGTATGAGAGCTACTGCATCCTTTTGTTTAATCAATGAATTTTCACAGTCAGAAAAGTAGAAAAGTCTACATATATATAT
>NW_013952492.1:1011418-1026140 GCF_001266775.1 Austrofundulus limnaeus
TATATATATACATACAAAACCTAAAAGAGCTGATGGATGGATGAACAGCTAAACTTATTATTTTAGAAAATCAAGAGCCTTGTTTATATGGCGACCAAAAATTAAAAATCTTAGTATCACAGAATAAACATTTAAACATTTTAGGACCAACAGTTTTTACTTACTGGCCTTTTTGCAAGTTTGCAAGATAAAAGTAGCAGCCTTCCTAACTTCCTCACTTGTGTCCTCTGTGAGAAAAGTTATTACTGCTGGCAGGCCTCCGCATTGCACCAGCTGGGTCTGGTGCTCTTCTACAAACACGTGACATCAAAAACAACCAAATAAAACCTTGACTACATGTTAGGGTTGGGCGATATTGGCAAAAAAATTAATCACGATTAATTGTGGTATTTAGCCGATAACGATTAATTTGACGATTAATCCCCTGGAGTCCCTGGACACCTTTATGTCCTAGTCACATGACCAATTTAGTGGGAAAAATTTGCTCTTCAAAAAAATCTGTTCCAAATTGTCAAAATTACAGACTTCGAGCTATACATCAAATTTTTAATTGTRTTGATAGATAAATAAATTTTAGAATTTATTATTTTTTTATGTTCGTCATATTTGAAGCGTAGAGGAGCATCGAGCGGACTGACCGGGGAAATCTCCAGTCAGTCCGCCTGGCGGCATTGATCGTATTAATCGTCAAGTGCCAAAAAGTAATCGATTAATGTTTTTCTGACGATTAATTGCACACGATACGATTATGCACAACCCTACTACATGTCAAAAGTAAAAACAACTCTACTGTCCAAGTCTTACCTGAGGCCAAAGTGCACTGCCCGATGCAAAGTAAAACAGGCAGTCTGTCATCGGGTTCCAAGTGGGAGCTCATCAGCAGAGAGAAAAGTGAGGACACTATGCTATACTGAACCAAAGCTGCGGCAAGAACCACTGAAGACAAGAAAATCCATTAGAATATAGAGACATGCTGTTGGTTGTAAATGCATGTGTTCGAGAGCAATGCGTACAGTTATCAGTGATGCAAGCTGACAAGGTTTTGGCTAAAAAAATCGCCAACTTGCAGGACAGTAAGCTCGTGTCAGCAACAGAGGCAGCATGAACCAGCACGAGTGTAAGAGTTTCCAAACCTCTGCAGGCAAAAAAACTCTCCTGAACGCTGGCTGCAAAAACAAGAAAGTGTAAATTAAACAGCCAGGATTTCAAAATTCCGTTGCGTTTGCATTTATGTTCTGATGAACCAGTGGTGGAGAAAGTACTCAAACACTGTACTTAAGTAAAAGTACAAATAAACAGACAAAAATGTACTCTAGTAAAAGTAACCACATCAACATTTTTACTTGAGTAAAAGTAAGTAAGTACTTGCTTTTAAAAATAATTATTAAAAGTAAAAGTACTTGCTTAATGTATTCCCTAATGGTCTACAATATTATGAAGTGTGCCTACTGTATATTTTAAATACATCAATGGTGTGCGATTTTAGTGAACAATATATGCTGCACTTTGAGTTTACCCTCTGACACTGTTCACACTTGGTGTGATTCTGTGCATCATCACAGATCGTGACAACAGAAGCTGTAAATTTGCCACCATCGTCCTTCATCAAATCTCAACAAGTCGTTTTTTGAACCAGTTAACTTGAATAAATAAGGCCATGAGTGGCACATTTCCTCCATTGTGGAATCCACTGTGGGCATGCTGCTGCTGCTCCAGGTGATGCAGAATCGCTCCGCCTTTTTTTTTCTTTTTTAGGATGGTCTAATGGTACTTTTCTGCTTTGCATTGCTTCAGTGGACCAATTAGAGAAATTCCCCTCTCGCCACTGATGACTTTCAAATTAAACAAACAAAACTAACAAAAAAAAGCAATGCAACATGACATGAATGTAATTTGTAATTCAACGCATTTCAGAAATGTAGTGGAGTAGAAAGTACAGATACTTAATGTAAAATGTAGTGGAGTAAAAGTAAAAAGTACCCATGATGAAATCTACTTAAGTAAAGTACAGATACATGAAAAATGTACTTAAGTACAGCAGCAAAGTACTTGTACTTAGTTACATCCCACCACTGTGATGAACTAAACAATATATATATATTCACTTACAGTTGTTGGCAACTGCCATGGCAATAAATGAACATATAGGTTGAAATACTTCAGTGCAGTGCAGAGAAGTCTGCTGGAGCCAGACTTTCACAATGGGAAAAGCTGCCACACAAATATGCTGACCCTCTTCTGCAAAACAAAAGAAAGACGCAACTGAGTAAAACAGTGTCTGCACTTGCTCCAAATAAAAACGTAGTACAAAACAAAAGATAGTATTACCATTCTGTGGATTGTTGATACATCCACACAAAGCACTGGATACAGATGACCAAAGTTGGTAGCTTTGACTAACAGTTCTGAAATTGTCTGTTTTGGACAGTGGGAAAGTGAGCCTGAAAAACATAATGACCATGTTTGTGTATTTTACAAAACATCTTAGTATAAGAATCTTATTTATTTGCAAAGTACCTGAAAAGATCCAGCAGAATTTCCAGGCAGCCAGTGGATTTAGCTAAAGTTTGTCCCGATTCTGCAACATCACACATACACCCAGTTTATACATTTACATTATTTCTTTCTGCTAGTTTGTCCACACATTTGTTACATCTCTCAGTGGCTTCAATTTCAACACGAACAAAGAAAATGAGATGTCTTTTAGAAAGAAAATTTGTAAAAATGTGTTAAATTAGTTAAAAGGGTTCGAGCTTACTGTTGTTGACAACCAGTGCAAACAGCAAATAGACAGACACCCTCTTATGCGTCAGCGAGGTGTCTTCTTTCACCAGCATGGCAGCGATGTCTGTAAAGATCTCTTTTCTGCACAACGAATTCTTGCAGTACACTAGCATTCAAAAGATACATATATATGACATCATCACCAAAAACAAACCCACACTTGAAACAATCACATTACGTTTTTGATGTGTCTTACAGTATACACAAACAGTATGCACTAAATTTTATTATTGAGTTAAAAAATATTGTGTTTAAGGACTTCACTTGGATTAAATATTAAGCTGGTATTTTGTGCTACTTTAAGTCTGTAAACCTCAAAATGTTTAATCAAAATGTACCTTTATTCCCAGGTGTAGATGTATTTTTTAGAATATATACTCAAAATGACAAAGAAGAAAACTTTTGCAACTTGTTCAAAATGTGTCTCTAATAGATTCAGAACCGTTGAAACACACACCCACCATTAGCCTCAGACAATGTGCCAAGTGTAAAGAGAGCAGTCTCCTTCACATCAGGATGAACAACGCTGGATTTGGAAAGGTTATACAGAAATGTCACACCGCCAAGTTCTCTCAGCAGGTCCACGTTATCCTCTGAAATAAAACAAACTGTGGTTATGTAACATGTTGAGATGCAATACTTAAAGTTGATCTTACCCCCCTGCGAAAAGATAACTCCGCCCCAAGGCGAAATTTGAAAAATGCATCAAAGTGGGTAGGGGAGAGGGTGTGGGTAGGGGAGGGGGGATTAGAGAGCGGAGGTGTGGCCAGGACGAGAGAACGTGACAGCCTCGGCTGAGCTGTCCGCCTCACAGGACAGAGGAGTGGAGCGCTCCGCGACAGCCTGACAGAAAAAAATAAAAGCATACAGCTGCAGCTGCTCTCAAGATCACTAGTTTAAATCAGGAATAAAAGTGTTGGGTCTTGTTTGACTGAAGTTTGGTCCGTTAGGGCTGCAGCTGCCCCGCTGTGTTTCTGCCTTTTTTATCCCTCCTCCCCTCCCGCTGTGCATGAGTACTGCTGGAGGGTGTGTGTGTGTGTGTGTGTGGAGAGAGAGGGAGAGAGAGAGATGCAGCAGTCAGCTCTCCCCACCCGAGGCTGAAGGTCAACAGACGATCATGCTAAGCTTGCTAACTGTTCCACCCTCTGACTGCTGCAGGGGCGTGTCTTAGAGAGAGGCTTTTATACCAGAACACAGCCGCTGTGACGAAACTGTGGAGAAGACACGTCACGGTGGAGAGCCGTTAACCAATATGCAAATTAGCCTGCAGTACCACTGCTCTACCCATATGAGCAGCAAAAACACGTTTTTAGACCAAATGTTACAGATTTGGACAAATACGCACAAAAACATCAAAATTAGCACAGAAACAGTACTATATAACATTTTAGACACATTCTAGACAGTTTATCAGCTAAAAAAAGTTAATTTTGGGGTAAGTTACTCTTTAATATCTAAGTTTTTTTTCACATATTTGTAGAGGAAAAAGAGCTGTACTTGTAAGGATTGCTAATTTTAGGTGTTTCACAGTTTACCTCTCTGTTCACAGATTGAATGTATGGCGATCAGCGCTTGTTTTTGAAGATCTGGACATTTCATCTGAAACTTCAGACACTCCAGAAGCAAACTGAGATCTGTCTTTGTTGCTGAAAGAGAAATTAAATTTAACACGTGTGGTATTATGTACATACAATGTATAGAAATGACAGAATCTTCAGTTTATCCGCAAAATTAGCGACGTCACTTACTGTTACGGCTGTTGCTGCAAGAACTCTTTCTATCCATTTGGCTCTTTTTACAAGGACGAGTTTAAAATCACAAATTATATGAAAGTACATAGTAGGCAGAATAATTAAGCTCAGTTGTGTTCCCTACGTCAGGCCTGGTCAAGCTACGACGTTGTGTTAGCGCTAGCTTAATGTGAAATAATTTTGAATTATGAAAACAAAGCATAAGTTATGACATTCACACACTCAAAGCGCAGTTTATCACTACGCTCATTTCTAAACAACCTTCAAATGTACTACACAAGTGAAACAGAATAAATTTGGTAAACAAATACAAGCTGGGTTTAGATGAATCGTTCTCCGGTCTGCGGAATTCTGAAACTTTGCGTTATTATGCACATCTTGCATTGGGTCTACTCCTTTTTAATTTGCCGGCCTATGACGCGGCTACAAGCAATGACAAACGGCAAGAGAGGAGATTCCCGCTCGTTTGACGGCGGTAAGATTTTTTTGCCGCTGGATCCAAGCCGAACAAAAGAATAAATTAGAGGAACTTTCATTGACACATAAAACTGACGTATTATAATATAGTTTTAATTGTTTTTGATATATCTGGGATTAAAATGGCGTGCAAACTCCGCACACACGGCGCGCGCCGCTTCGTCAACCGAGTACACAAATGATGTGCAGCCACTGGCTGCTTGATACGACTTTCAGAAAAATCAAATATTTTCATGATCAATAAATTGTCAGATCGACTTAAAGTTGTTTGTTATAGAGTTGCATTTTTTATTGTTTTTGTGATGTCCTAAAGATAAAATGATGATATATTACCTTTTATTGAATAGCATTGTTTCCAAATACAAATTCACCAATTTGGACGTGCATCATGTACCATGGATCCATTTAATGTAAAGCCTTAGTGTATGTAATAATCTATTAAGGTATTAGATATGGCTTAAATTATTACTGAATTATAAGTTTAGTATGGGCATCTAAAATTAGATTATTGTTTAGTAAAATGCTAGAATGAAATCAGGGCTGCAGCATTTATTTATTTATTTATTTATTTATTTATTTATTTATTTTCTGTGTTTATGTGGCTAACAGTGAATTCAACATTTTATTCTGTTTTTCAGTGGGTTTCTCTCTGACCCGAGGGGAACGTCCTCTGCTGATGACGTCACACGCAACTGGACGTAGCTGTCATGTTTACTCTAATGGTGCATGTTTTGGACGGACTTTGAGTCGTTCGTAAATAAACTCAGGTTTGCGCGCTTTCCACTTTGCTATAAGGTATCTGATATATGCTGTGCGTTATATGTGTTTCTAATTAGTTTGGATATTTAGGATTTACGAAGCGTTCGCAGAAATTAGCCGGAACTAGCATGCTAGCAACGTCAAATCTTGTTGTGTGCACTGGCAGGCGTACACATGGCACCGTGAACGCAGCTTTTGTTAAACTGCAGAGCTTGTTTCAAGCTGGCTAATCAACAACTAAGTTTTTTTCCGTGTAATATATTGTGAGTACTACTTGGAAAGAGTCATTTTCCTTTTCTTACTCTGATTAGACACAGGAGAAACGCTTGAACGACAGCGCTACAGTAGCGATGTATGGACGTGTGTACGCCAGTCTTCTCCAGAAAGCCTGTAGTTACAGACTATTAGTGTTCTCCACAGTTCCATTCCAGGTTTGTTTACTGATCAGACCACTTTGTTTTTCACATCCATTAAAATCCATCGTGCACACACCACTTTAATTGCTCCTTGTTTCCGCCTTCTCTCTTTCAGGCAACTCACCATTGCCACCTGTCATCGTGGAGTCCCTCCTCAAACCACAGGTGCTGCGCTGGTGAAGGATCTGGATCCTGGTTTCAAAGTGGGCGACGTTACTCTACACGGCAGGATCTGGACTTCCAGCAGGGTCAAATGCAGATCAACGGCATTCTTAGAAGCAACGAACAGGTGATGGATTTAACACAGCCTTTGTTTCAGCTGAGAGTAACAAAACTAATCACACTGTAGCAAGTCCAGTTCTTCAAATAGAGGACAAATAATCTGATTTAACTCTGTTTTAGACTGTGAATGTGCCAGAGTTTGATGGCAGGGCACTTAGTGCTGTGAGGAAGTTTGAAAGCAACCAGTTACCTGCCAATACCCCTAATGAGGACCGTCGCAGCGCAGCCACCTGCTTACAAGTACGCTTTTTTTTTGCTCTGGCTACGTGTTGTTGCCTTTTTATTTCACTAACACCTTTTCCCCCTTTTTATCTCCAGTCAAAGGGCATGCTCTTTGGAGTATTTGATGGCCATGGGGGTTGGGCATGTGCCCAGGCTGTCAGCGAGCGGCTGCTGTATTACATAGCAGTTGCTATGATGCCAAAGCAAAGCCTGGCAGAGCTTGAGAGGTGCATGGAGCACAGCAGACCCGTTCCCCCCATTTTACAATGGCATAAGCACCATGCAGATTTTAACTATCGAGACTCTGCCTCTCTGTATATAAACCACCTCAGAGTCTTCTGGCAGGAATTACTGGACAGTGAGGAGCATGACGCAGGCCTAAGGTAGGTTTAAATATGTGACTTTCTGAATAGAGGTGTAGAGACCAGCACAGAACCAGACTCCTCTGCGTTTACTTCCAGTCCTCATGATGCTCTGGATTGCGCTTTCAAACGACTTGACACAGACATCTCCTTGGAGGCTCAAGTCCCTCTTTCCAATGACCTGATGAAAAGTACAGCCATCCAGGTAATGTCACGCATCGGTCTTTTGTGTCTCCGTGCGTCAGAGTTGGGCGCAGTCTCAATAGTGCGTGCATCGTTAAATCTCCAGGTTGCGTTTGCTGGGTGCACGGCCTGTGTAGCTCACGTCGGCATCGACGGGATCCACGTGGCAAACGCTGGCGACTGCCGCGCAGTTTTAGGAGTGCAGAGCGAGGACGGCTCGTGGAGCGCTTTGCCTCTTTCTCGAGACCACAACTCTCAGAATCAGGCCGAGGTGGAACGAATCAAAGCCCAGCACCCACCTTCAGAGGGAAACACTGTGGTTACAGACGACAGACTGCTGGGGGTGAGTAACTGTCCCAGGATTTTAAAGCAAGTTGATATTTTATTTTATTTTTTTTTATCAGTTTGGTTTAACCCTTTAACTTGTTTCCAGGTTCTGATGCCCCTGCGTGGATTTGGCGATGTGAGGTTCAAATGGAGCCACGAGCTACAGCAGAGCATTTTAACCAGCATGGAATCTGGAGGGGACCTGGACTCTCTCAACTTGTATCAGTACACGCTCCCTAACTACCTTACACCACCCTATCTGGATGTGGCACCTGAGATAACCTACCACAAGCTGAGACCCCAGGACCGCTTCCTGATCCTCGGGACCGACGGGTTGTGGGATGAACTGGACAGCGAGGAGGCAGTTCGACTCGTTGGGGAGCACTTGAGCGGAATTCACTTACAGGTTAGTGTATACTAAACAGGTGGTGGGCACAGCTAACCTAAATTTAGGTTCACTAACCACTAATTTGCTAAACAAGAATGTTAACGCTGCTAATGCTAAAATTCAAAACAGATCAAAATTAGTGGAAGCTATTGCTAACTGCTAACTGGCGCTCGTGGGATCATTAGTGTCAGATTTACCAATTCAAACCATAGCTATAGCTGTGTCTTACATGTGATACTTCCAGTTTAACCCTTTCAAAATAATAGCATTTCTTTGATCAAGTTTGTGTTTTTATAAATACTGTTTGATTAGTGAATACTCTCCACCATATTTTATAGCATAGCATAGCATAGCATAGCATAGCATAGCAGTGGTCCCCAAACTTTATCTTCTGACCCACAAAATGTCCATGGAAAAAACTTGTGACCCAAAATATTACTGGTCTGAGTACACGAACTTCATTAATAACCATAAAAACACAGACTTTTTGACAATCTAAACAGTTTGTACACAAATATAAATACTTATTTTGTGTTTTTGTAATAATTATAGGGAAAATATTACATCAGCAATTATTTTATTACCCTTTAAATTGATTTCTGGAGATTATCCAAGGTGCTTCATGACCCATAATTGGGTCCCAAGCCCAACTTTGGGAACCAAAGTGCAGTGGTTCCCAAACTTTTCAGCTTTTGACCCACGAAATAACAGTAGCAGAGACCTGTGCCCACTGCTATTTTTGGATGATAAACATTTGTATCAGGTCAACAAAACATAGGCATAGTAACAATATTTTTTTACTACATTTATCCATTTTAAATACACTAACCTCACTCCTTTGTAACAACTAAGGCAAAAATGTAATTAATTCAGAAAATCTTTTCAGGACCCCACCTTGATGTTTCAGGACCCCACTTTGGGTTCTGACCCCAACTTTGGGAAACACTGTAATATTTTAAAGTAATCAGTTTTTGTATTTGTTATTTAAAGTGCCTGTCATGTCAAATTTTTGTAATTAAAATTATGGACAGTATTTTTGTAAGGATAACACTGATAACATATTGAAAAAAAATTCATGCTGCTGAGATGAACAGTTGATGAAATATTTGCATGTGAAGTAACAGGAAGTGATGTCAAAGGGGAATGTCTGCGTGTGAACAGAGCATTGCTAAAATGGCTAACAACACAGACTGTAGAGAAGAATCGGATGTTTTTTGTTTTTGATTATTTTAATCACTATCATAGAGAGATGAGAGAGTCAGAGTTCAAATAATATTGTTTAAATAAACAAAAACCAGGGAGTTTTCTTTCTCAAAGAGTTCCCCTTTGATGTCACTTCCTGTTTCACTTTAGCTGAGCCAAGGTCAAAAGAAAATGTGCCGGTTATGTGACATAATGTGTAAAATCATGTGTATTATGCCAAGTTTCTTAAATATAAATATAATTTCTTTGACTTTTTATATTACATGGAAATGCATGTCACAGATACTTTAAATGTTGTTACTCTTTTTTTTTCGTCACACTCTTAGTTTGAAGTTTAGCTGCTTAAGAAGCTTCAAGCACGCACTGTGCCTGACGTATACAGCACTGTTTGTAAGAGGGGATCATTTTTATTTAATTTGAGATAAATGCCATAAAAGTAGAAGTTTTTGGTGAATATTTTTAGTGGACTTAAAATTAGCCGAACCTAATTTAGCAGAAGCTAATCTGCTCGCTAACGGTTTCCAATGTTTGCAAAACAAAAGCTAATGCTCTAAATGAGAAGCTAATTCTGCTATTAGCAGATTAGTGGTTTAGTGGAACTGTTCCCACCACTGCACTAAACTCAAAAGTTTCATTACTAATACCTTTCATCATGCAAAGATATCCCTAAAAAAACCCTAATCTGACCCCCTTTTTTATTTATTTATTTATTTTCCAGGCTCCAGTATCTCCATCTGAGCGGCAGCTGAAATTGGGTCAGATGCATGAACTCCTGCTTAAACGGCGAGCCCGGGCCTCCCCAGCTCTGGACACCAACGCTGCCACGCACCTTGTCAGGCACGCCCTGGGAACTGGGGATTATGGAGAGCTGTCTCAGGAGAGGCTGATCTCCATGCTGGCTTTGCCGGAGGACTTGGCTCGTATGTACAGGGACGATATCACGGTTAAAGTGGTGTACCTGAACTATGACCTGGCCAGGCCTCACCACAGTTAGCACACGTTTTGTTCAGAAGCCACACCAAGAGAGACGTACCTAAACATTTAGCTTGGTTCAGATCACCATCAGTGTTTTTCTTTCTGACTGAACCTTCTGTTACATGAAGTGATTAATTGATATTTTAGAACGGTTTACAGTGTCCTATTAAGGGAAGGTAGTCTTTTAAATAGACTATTAAGTTTACCACAGGTTGAATATTCATTAAATTACATTAAAAGAATCAAGGCTTTGTGAAGAACTGAGTTCAAAATGAATAAACTTTGTTCATCAGTATTTTGTTTCTCCTCAATAGACATTTCCATCAGTGCCTTTATTCCTACTCACATTGTATTTATGTAAAATAGAAAGTTTATCTTTAAATGTATGTCGTTAATCTAATTAATTCATATATTAAGTGTTTTTTAATTGTCTCTGTCCTTATGGGGAATAAAAGATTAAATGTTTTTTAATAAACAGAGAAATGATGTTTGTTTTTTGTCATCTGGATGCAAGAGGAAATATTTGGTTTTACAGTTTATTTCCGCAAAACACAGTTTTGTGCTCGGACAACCAAACGTGGGAAACCGTGTGAAGCTGTGGGAGAAAGAGTTTTCAAAATAAACTTCTAACGTAATGACTTCTGAGTGTTATGGGAGCCAATTAGAGCCTGTGTTTTGAAAAACATGTTTATTTGCCTTCGGGGATAAGCCTGAAACTAGTTTTACTTATACAAACACAAATCCTATTGGAATTATAGATTTTAGGCAATTCTAAGAGTGATAAAAAATAAATAAATCGCGCTTCTTTAATTTTAAATGTTTAACAAAAACATCACAGAAACCTCGTGTTTTGAAATATGAGAGCCGAAGCCTCACCTGCATGAGCTCACCTGTATGTCTGTAACGTAGCTTACAGCGAATCATGAACGTGACAAAATAAAAAAGTTGTTTGGTTACTCTACAAGGCTTTAGCTACTTGCTGGCTCAACTGGTTTTAAGTTTTCATTTTGTTTCATGTCCAGGTGACGTATTATTTCTCTCCCCCAAACGAGACTTACTTCCAGGGGACTACACCTTATTGATGCGTATTTATGATGCTGACATGCTCCACCAGGACAGCACGCTGAGCGTGGTGTGTCAGTGTCAACGGGACTTTTCCACCTGCTTCATCCCACGTTCTGACCCACGTCAACACAACCCTTCTGTTGCAGCCTCAGTCCTGGGAGTTCTTTTTGGTGGTCTGTGTACATACACTAACCAGTTCACTCTAATTTCATTTCACTCATCCTGTAGTGAGTCATTTATTTTTTTAAAATTTGATTACAGTGCTGCTTCTGCTGCTTCTGTTGTTGCTGAAGAGGAGGAAGAGGAGGAGGATGGTCCTCTTCTTGAAGCTTTACCCAGAGACACCATCTTCTGCTACAGCGAGGAGGGAGGAGGTGAAGACGACCAGGTAGTGGTGGAGATTATATTCTATTAGGTTTTTTGTTCTAATGCATTCCTTCAAGGTCTACTTGGTGTTTAATTCTTAAATAAAAAGAGAAGTTAGACACTGCATGCAACAGTTGCACATTGTGTGTTCATTATCGTAAGAGTTGTGAATAAAAAACAGATTTTAAGACTTAAAAGGGATGTTATACACAAATATGATTTGAATTACGGGTCTTTAAATGGGCCAGCCAACAAATAGGTCGTCTGTTTTTTTTTTGAAGAAAATAATCTGATATTAAAATAAGTGTAAGGCAAAAATATTTAAACTTACTCATTTAAGAGTGTCGTCCTTTTTTCTTTACTGTTTACAACTAAACCTTTCTGGTGATTGCTGCTTTGTTCCTGGCAGTCAGAAGGATAAACAGATGTAGGCTCACTGGGAAAAAAAAGATCCCTTTTTTATAGGACTACGACCTGAGCCGGCTCCACAGAGGACTTAATAATCGTCCTGATATCTTCAGCACCGATGTTTTTGCAACCACCCAGAGCCGACCAGCGTACCACCGACAAATCCAAGCCAACGAGGACGTCGTCAAGTTGATTAAGGATGTGAGTAATCATGAAAATGATCAAAACCACCTTTGCTCTGCAGTTTAGTTGCTTAGATATTTGCACTGATTTTGTTTTAAACCTAGAACATGCGAGCTGCCAACAGTGACCTCACAGCGCCTCCTTACGACTCCCTCCTGGTGTTTGACTTCGAAGGCCGAGGCTCTGAGGCCGATTCTCTCAGCTCCATCAACTCCTCAGAGTCGGAAGAAGAGCAGGACCTTCAGAGGCTGAGTCAGTGGGGACCACGCTTCGGCAGACTGGCGGATTTGTACACGAGGAACAGAGAGGATGATGACGATGATATATTGCCAAGAAAAACAGAGTGGGTCTGAGATGACCCCCCACACATATTAATAGACGCTCTAAATCTGGGCCCATCTGGCTGCGATCTTACGAATGCTGTGACCTCTTTCTGCCACCCTCTGGGGTTTAACCAAACTGTTTTAATATGATGCATAAATATTCTCAACTTTCCAGTTCAGTTTCGTGTTGTTTTGTTAATTACACAATAAAAATAAAAATATGATTATGAATTTAATTCCAGATACTGCAGGGATTATTTGATTCATTTAAGCTTAACTACTTTCAGGACTAAATTAGATCTAATTAAACTTTTTTTTGTTTTCAGATGACTACCACCAATCAGTAAAATGTTAAACACAGCAAGCACACAATCATCATTTGGTTTATAGTCACAATATCCAACACAATGTTCTTATATGTTTGCAGATAAATATTTGTGAATATCAAAATAAAATCTGTACAAAGGAACGTTTGAACAAGAATTGGTGAAAATGCCATAGTTTGGAAAATAAAGAAATTGTGATTCTATGACACAAAATAAACAAACTGAAAAGGTTAATGATAGTAATAGTTGTCCAGCCCCTGGCCTGAACTGTTGGCTTTAAGTATCTGTGGCCCCCTGTGCACTTTAGTTGAATAGCCCATTGACCAAAAATCACATCTGTCATAATGCATGTTGATTATTTTTCCTGCAAAATGACGGCATCCTGTCACTAGGTGGAAGTGCACAGGGTTCAAAAGTAGCCAGCAGCCGGTGAAACTTACTGAGTAAATTTACATTTAGCTCCATTTTCACTGGCTACTTTTATAGCTTCCCAGTTGTACTGGGAAATGGGAATTTCACACTTACAAGTTGTAAACTTAAAAGCCCCTTATGTGGGAATTCCCTGTCTGAAAGTGGGAAAGATCAGAATTCAAAACAGCAGCAATGAGACATGGAACATGATGTTTCATGTTTAGTCAAAGTTAAACACAAGTGGCCCTTTTAGGGGCCTCCATAACACTCGTGGTCCTCTGTGAAAAGGAGTTTAACAGCAGGTAAAAATGTTCAAACAGAAAACCCAATCTAAAAATGCAACCAGCGGTTCGATGCTTCAGTAACTCCTCCCCACAGACTGATAAGCATCTGACTCACAGGCAGCCGTCTCTCTGAATCTCCTCCTTCAGACTGAACTTTACACACTCCTTGTTGGCCAACTCTGGTGAACTTTGACCCTGTAGATCTGCAGCGCTTCACTACACTGCAGGTATAGAAGCAATGGTATAAACTGCTGGATGTCTCTTATTCCTTTGTTTACTTTTTCATTCGGCGTAAAAGTCCACGAATAAATGGAGACGACACAACATCAAGGAAAGGTGAGAAGAAAGAGACAGAAAATGGTTTAGACAACTTAAAGTCTTATTGCTGGGGTTTCTTTCTTGCTAATCTTATGGATGCTTTTACTTTTTGAATCAATAACGCTTGTCCCCAACAGACGACGCAGAACATGTTTCAGGAGGGGCTGTACCAAGTGTTTTTCAAGGAGACCCGTCCCCCCAACCCCACCAGCCCAGACTCCAGTAATGGGGAGCTGAACAACGCCAGGATTCACCGTTGGTTTGGGTCTGTGGTTAACACAAGACTTTTAGTTGCTGGGGTGAGCCGTTGTGTTTGTTTTGGTTCGCTATAAATTATTATTCTTTAAAAACATCTGTAAGATTTTCCTTCCTTCCTTGAATTTTTTTCCCCTTTCAGGTGGTTCAAGTCCTCAGTGCTTTGGCTTGCATACTAACAACAGTAAGCCATGCGTGTCTGAGGTACAACTACTCTGTCTCCAAGATGACTCCAGTGTGGTCAAGCTTATTTGTGAGTGATTTACGCTTTGAGCTCTTTCTTTTTACAGCAGAGGAAGTTAAACAGAGTGTCCTAACTGCGGATATTGTTACAGTATGTGGCTGCTGGGTGTCTGGCCATAGAGGTTCAGAGGAAAGCTAGCAGATTAAAGGTAAACAGTAATTTCTAACACTTATTTCTGCTTATCTGCTCATCTAACATTCGTATTACCAACCAACAGATCATCAGTCTAATGGTTCTGAACGTTTTCACGCTGTTGTTTGGCTTTTCTGCTCTGCTGGCCAACGCTCTTGTACCTGTGCCACCCGCAGCACTCAGAGCATACCAGGAGGTACGTTCTCTGTCACCAGAAACACTTTTAGTCATTGTTAACACACACACACACACACACACACACACACACACACACACAC
>NW_013952492.1:1026165-1041698 GCF_001266775.1 Austrofundulus limnaeus
TATATATATATATGTATATGTATGTATTAAATGGAGTCACATTTCTTCTCTTCCTCTCCCAGTTTTCGTCTGCTCAGAGAACCGGCTCACATATCGTAAATGCCACATCCATACTCTTCAACGTCCTGTGTCTCCTGGGCTCAATCTACATACTTTTCCTGTCGTGGCGAGGTCTGCGCCGCTACAGCTCCCCCCAGATCCAGGCCTACTGTCAAGTCTCGCAGGTATACACACAGTTTAGTACAGTGTTTCCCGCAGTTGGGGTCAGGACCACACTGTGCAGGGCCGGCCCCAGCCAATTTGGCCCCCTAAGCAAGATGTGCAAATTTTTTTTAAATCTCACTGCCAATTTTTACACGCTCACAGACCAAATTAAATAGGTGTAACAAATATAGTAACAAACTCATGTAATTTTCATGTAAAGCAGGCCCAGAAACCCACATAACTTGTTGCCTTCATAAACCTGAGTAATCAGTGACTTTTCTACGGACTAAATCAACTATACTCTGATTAAAAAGTTATAAAAAAAACTTTTTCATACCAGTTTGTGGTGCCCTTAGATGGATAGCCCTTTGTATTAGCCTATACTGCCTGTGCCATGGACCAGAAACATTAAGGAGGGGTCAGAATTAAATACATTTCAAAATGACTACTAAGAACTTTTTTTTGGCCTTAATAACAAAAGAGTGAGGTTGGTTTGTTTAAAAATAAATGAAATTAGTATAATGAATATTGTTACTATATGTTTGTAAATTTGACCTGAAAACAATGTTTATCACCCAAAAATAGTTGGGGGCAAAGGTCTCTGATTCTATTATTTTGTGGGTCAAAAGCTGAAAAGTTTGGGAACCACCTGATTGGGCCTGTTAGTGGAAAAATGCAAAAATCTTAATTAAGCAAAGAATGAACTGTTATTAAAATACGGGTCTCGAAATACTCAAATTATATATTTATTTATTTGTATTTAAATGGTTCAGTAATGTATCAAAATACAGAAAGTTTAAACACTAACAACTGCATTTTGCATCTTGTCGTTTCCTGTTTCAGCTCAAAGACATTCAGATTATCTGCTGTCCTTGTAACTCCAAGTTGTCTGCTGCAGAAGCAAAAACATCCTGAATGTTAAAACACTGATTAGATTGAAGATGTATTGAAAGAATGTGTTTTTTTATTTTTTTAAAGCAACTTCGTTTGTCAAAAGTACTTTTAATAATAATAAAAAAACATTAAAATCATTTATAGGTCATTTTATTAGAATAAAACAGAGATGGGTGTTTAAAGGTTTACTGATCAAAAACTGCTGGATTAAAAAAAGCTTTTAATGTATGTTTTTACAGGATCCTGAGGACACTAATGGGCTTCTGCTGGAACAGGAAGTGAATTGTGAAACCTAATGACATGAAAACTCTTTGGATAACTCCCACTTACATATCATCTGAAAACAAAACTACTACTGTTGACAGAGACACTAAGGACTAGTTGTGCAACCCTGATATAAAAATGGAAGAAATCTTATCATGCCTCTAGGACAGAAGACTCTGCATCACTATTTCCCAAGAATCACAAATTCCCAAAGGGCAACAAGAAGCCACAGCAAGAACAGCTTGCAAACAAACAACCTAAAGCCACAATAACCATGAAAGCTTCATTCTTAAAATAAAATTGACAAGTTTATGATATCAAATGTCAGAAAATCTTGATGGTGTAATGGTTGATTTATTTTATTTTATTTTTTGGAAAATGTTTCACATTATTTGCTTTCCTTTTCATTTCCTTAGATGTTGCTTTTAATGGACACTAGAGGGCAGCATTGTCAAACCTTGTTCAAGACGTAGTAGTTTTGTTCTTAAATCAAATCCCTCTGTTTAAAGCTGGACTTCATTCTAATTTATTGAGGAGGTGGAACTTTTATGACTTGACGAGTATGATATATATACTATATTTTATATCTGTAATCTAAATGTCATTGAGTGTAAATAAAACCTTAGAAATGAAGCTCAGTTCTGTTCAAATCCTTCATGAACAAATGAGATTGATGGCATCTTCACCAAACTTGGACAAATCTTTAAACCTGTCCTACTTTTAGAATATAAAATAAATCTGAACACTTCATTAACATTTCCCCAGTGATTTGTGAGATATTTTGCTAACAGACACTCAAACACAAGCAGGAACATTATCATCTAACTTTGGTGGCGAGCAATAATTAAACAAGATCGTACAGCTGTGTTGCAAACAGACATATGAACAAAGCAACAGGCTAACAGACTTGAACAAGTGAAAAAGAACAAAAAACCCAGAGTGCAGCAACTTTCTCACGGCATGTCGGGCTAACAGCTTCCAGCTGTTGGCTGGTTGGGAGAGCTGCTATGGGAACACATGAAGAACAAAGAGGAACATGATATTAATTCAGAAAAGGCCAAAGAACTGTAGAACAAACCAAAACTGCATGATGAGGATTAGTGTCCTCTCAGACACAGACTTAAGACTATTTAGATAAAAAGGCATAAAATCTCTCCTGTTGTGTACTTTTGTCTGTCACCCCACTTTCAGGGTACGTGGTAGGAGGTCAGATTTCCATAAATGCTGCTAGTATTACAAGGCAGGAATTGAAGTTGCTGAGCGAGGAAACACAAGCTAAAAAAAACAAAATAGGTTGAAAAGCTGGTTTTAAGCTTGTGAACTGTTGAGTCACTTCTTTCATGTTTGGATTGTTCATTCCTTTAACTCCAGAGGAAATCCTCTTTCCTTTGACTTGGACTGACGGGATGTGATGACACGAGAGTGAGTGTGTCTGGAGGAGCGGGAGTGGTGATTACATGTTATGATTCCTCGTGATGAGTCCGACACGGTGACCCTTAACCTGAATGACTAACGGGTTTTACCCCACCTCCCCTTCACCAGGCAGCTGCTAAGAAGTGAGGAAAAAGAAGAAGAACAAAGGCAAGACAAAGGCACCGTCTTGAGAACATTCATCAATAATTTATTTTTCTTACTCTCAAGAACCAGCACGGCTTCTCATCTTGAAAGTTCATCAGTAATTTCCAACAACACAGTTTTGCAAAATGTAAAGTTACTATACAAATTCTTAATAGAAAAAAAAAAGAATAAATTAACTGCGGGGTTCCGATTCTTTTAATCAACTCCGCATTTTTTTAAATTTGTTTTTCTACAACGCATTTTAATGTTTAGTTACAGCTGARGAGAACTGAGAAAATCAAGTTACATGCTCTATTGTCTGGCTGAGGAAGTGATCGACTGTTGGGACTGTTAAAATAAGCTTCATTTTGCACATCTGATACTGAACCTATTGAATGAAGAAATGTCAATGCAGTTACTGGTCATTTTGTAGCACCTCATTAGGGTTGTTTTAAATATTGGAGCTAAAAGAAAAGACAATACTGGTCCATATAAAATGTAGTGTTGTTAAAACAACAAACGTGTTACCTTCTGTACAAACAGGAAAAAAAACTGATAAAATAGGTACCTCCTTTCTCCCGGAGTATTACTAAAAATCCTCATCTTGGAAAGGGAAAGTGCTGCGTGAGACTACAGAGGAACATCACTCTTGTTCACAACGGTCTCAAAGGTCAGAGATTAGAGCTAGGGCAGAGAATTAGGTGGCAGAGCACACTTTGGAGCAAAGAGAACTGATTTCAGCAGGAAAAAGTTGGAGGTTGTGCTGTCTTTGGGTCATTTGTCAGAGGATTTGCAGGGCATGCATGGGATTGGAAGTTCAAGACAGAAATGCACAAAAACACTTAAGCTTGAAAAGCAATCATGATGAAATCCAATCAGATAGAACCCAGTGATTGCTGGTTCCAGTCTTGCATATTTTTCTTTATCAAAACTAACCAAGGATGAATGATACATGCAACCAAAACTATACCTTTTTCTTTTGGAACACAACGTAGAAACAACTTACGGCAAAGAAAACATCTGTTAATGGCGGACAGGGTGAGATTTGTCTCTGTTCATCCAGTCCTAATCAGATTTCAAATTGTCTGTCAAAGCAATTTTGAATTTATTACTTGAATAATTACAAACAGATGAAAAAAGAATGGTTAAGACTTTAAAAACAAGAAACGGCAACAAAAAGAAACTTCTTCTTCATACAAAGTCAGGTGTGCTTTTCAAACCCTGTTCTGGATTTTTGATTGGGATGTCTGAAAAAAGTTATTTTTAGTTTCTTTTTCCTTTTTTGCCCTCGCATCAGGACTTTTTGTCAACCTGACCACGACCCCCCCAAAAAGTTACATTAACAGTTAAAAGTTTACACACTGACACAGGAACACAGAAAACTGCAGGTCCAGCCCACGAAGACACGACATGTTGTGCTTTCATATGAAACTAAATGGATTCAACTCGATGGAAAATGAAACGAACATCGTCTCCTGCTGCTTTTTAAAAAATGGCTTCTTAGACAGTCATGATTAGAAGGAGTACGTATGACTGCAATAGGTTCAGTGGTGAATTACAGTACGCTCGCAAAGCACCAAGATGTTTAGAAGTAATAATTTGGGTTCAGATGGGAAAACACAGTGCTGTAAGGGGACCGACTCAGCAAGGTAAGAACCAGAGTGGAGGGACAAACCTCCCAGCAAAAACTGTTTTTGACAGTTGCTCATCACTGAGCAGCATCAACAAGAATCTGCAAAGTATGCCCACAGATTTTTAACAGTTGTTCACTGTTAGAGATTTTTAAAAAAAAGAGATAAGATGAAATGAAAATATCTCTCACTGCAGTATCTGTGACAGGATTGACCTCCAAACAACCATGATTTATAACTGATCATTTTGGACAAATGATTTTCATTTTGTCGATGAAGTCGGCAAAAATAAAAACCTGCAGGCCGATGCCTAATCTCCAAGTTCTGCCAGTGATGTTTTCAGATCCTTCATTTCAATCATCCCAGTGCTGAGAACCGGACATGCCAGTTTCAGTTTCCCTCTGTAGATTCAAACCAGTTCGTAGCCTTGTGCAGTGTTCATTATTGCTATAGCCCTCGTCTGTGTCAGGTAATGTCCCAGAACGCCACCTGATGTCGTCACAGGGATTCGCTCACATATTGCCAACTGATGACATCTCTGCTGAGGCACCTGCCCAAAGAACCGTGACGTGACCAGTTGATCCAGCAGCCGTGTTTGGAGGTGGGTTAAACAGTGTTAAATCTGAAATCTTCTCTTTTTTTTTTAGAAATATAAATTAGGAAATTTGAAAAAAAAAAACATAAAACAGTGAGAACGGGGATAATGAAATGCAACATAGTTCATGTACTAATTTAAAAAAATGATTTTTTTTTCTTTAAACTGGTGGCTCAAATCCAGTGTGTATCGTCTGACCGGGCGGTAGCACCGCAGGGATAACAGGACGCAGTGTCGGGGGGAAAAATGTCCTGGGCCGATCCATGTTGGGTTTGTTGAGTGTGAAAAGCGTTTGTGATGTTCTGTGCTCTGTCTTTCCTTGCTCTTGACCCTTTGGCCCATTGCTTGTGTGCTCCAGAAGGTGAAGAAGGGAAGGACTCCATCGTGCTGAGGTGGCACTTCTCAGTCCGTCCTGGGAAAAAAGACCTTATCAAAACCCAGCAAATGCGTCCCTGTCCGGCTGAGCTGTGATAGGCGGGGCGTGAAGAAGAAAGTGGGAAGATTTAAGGAGACAGCTCCTGTTCCGTTGCATCTGGGGTGGCTGAAGGACACTAAGGATGAGGTTATTGGTTGCTGATGGGTTTTAGTGACGAACAGAGAGGAGGTCGTAGGAGAGAACAAAGGGATACTTCTCGGCCCTGCAGGAAGGTCTCAGACCAGTGTCCCAGGTTGGGCCTTGTCTTTTCCGTACCACTGCACATCTGCCAGCTCCGAACACAGGGGGCTGCTGAGAAAACAGCTGTCACTAAAAGACCTGCAGAAAAAGACACAAACGTGTCACTGACAGCATTTCATTTCCACAACTTTCAAAATAAGACGTCTAAATGCTGCTGAGCCTTTATGTTAAAAATGTTGCACAACAGTGGCTTGTTAAGTGTTTTTATTAGTTAATCCTGAAAGGAGTGAACTGTGAAGCATCAGTCAGAACACAGCTGTGCACATGCAAAGATCAGACCCTAACAGATGCAGAGAGACACACATACACCACCAGAGGAAGAAATACAAAGAACCTTTTCCATCATCACCACATAAAACTTACTATTACTATCACTTCCTGTTTACAGGACTTGTCTGTTTACTAAGATGCTATATGTTTATTTATTTTCTGCCAAAATGTTATTATGCTGCTGCTACTTTTTTGCCAACATCACTACAATATAACTTTAGACCAACAGGAGTTTGAGACCACTGGCGGTACCTCTATGCATCAGAGCTGGGCTGAGGGGGAGACTGACAGACGTCCTCAGTAGGAAAGCTGTCTCCTGTGCCTCTAAACCAAGAGAGAGGACACACACAGAAGGAAAGGAGGGTTAGTAAAGACAGGAAGACAAACGGGAAAGAAATGCCAAATAGCTGCCAAATAGTGAGCGATTTTGTTCGGAAGGAAAAGAACAACAAGCAGCTGCGTGAGATGAAAGAACAGAGAAGAGACACGAGTAAAACATTAGGAACACAAACTGGAAACATAAAAACGATTACATTCTAAAGAACCACAAAATCACACACAGACACCGAGGATGAGTTCAGTGATGAAAAGAGAACAGACGATCAAAGCTCATGAGTTAAGACGGAGGTTTGAACCAATCAGTGGGGCAGGCAGCTGAGGCAAGTCTTTTTGTACCCTCCGCTGCTGCTGTGTGTGCGTTTCTTACCCGTTCTTCCAGTTGAGGATGTGCTGTGGGCTGCAGGGGGGTGTGGGGGTGGCTGGGTGCTCGCTGGAGGGGGTCAGGCTCCTCTGACTGTGAGGGGACGCAGCTGAAAGGAGAAATGATAGTTAGTCAAAGAAAATTATTTCTCACATGTAGAGTTAAGCGCTCTGTGAGACAAAAAAAATGCTTTTGCTTCAGAGGTCAATAAAGTCCCAAACAGTTAAGCTAACCTTATTGGTGCAACATAACGCACTTCAGTCACATTATTAAAATTACAAATCCTAAATCAAAAATTAAAAAAAGAAAAAATAAATAAAAAAAACACGTGGCTTTCAACTTTTATCTGTTGTCGTAATGGACTCTCAGCTTTGCTTAATCTGGTTCCCATTGTTAAAATCTCCTCTCTGTTCAGGCTGTTTCCTTCCAGGGTGAAACTCTATCAACACTTTTGTGTTGCAGCTTTATCAAAGCGCTCCATTAGAGTTTATTTAACAAAACATTTTAATCTTTTTTTCTTTCATCACAAATTTTTGGTTTTGCAAACTGATTCATCTCCACTGAGAAATCCCCGGTACAAACACTTCCACAGAGTGTTTTTTTTTTTTCTAAATTTGCTCTGAGGACTTTTTATTGGAGGATCATTATTTAAAACTACACACAGGCTGTGACTTTCACACAGCATGTAACGTCATCACAATGTTTGAATCAGCTGCTGTTTAACTCATACAGATTTTAGTGAGAATAGTTGGGGCTTTACCTGGTGAACACTTGGCGAGTGTTCCTACTCTAGTCCCTCGACCATGTCCCAGAGTTCCTTGCTGCGACCCAGACTCAGAGGATGTGGACCCCGAATGTGAGTGATTCCTTTCCTTCAGGCTTCCTGAAGACCTCTGGTACCAACACCGCAGCTCTTCAGACACCGCGGCCCTCCCCCCTCCTCCACCACCACCCTCTCTCCCTAACGATGGAGTCCGTACGATCTGAGACCGTGATGGCGTGAGCCGGCCACTTCCCTCGCCTCCCTCCTCTCCGCCCCAGGCCTCCTTGTACAGCCCCCCGGCCGTGTAAGAGCTGGAGGTCTTGAACTGAGCCTTGACGCTGTAATGGCCCTCCTGGTCGCTCTCCAGGCTGCGTACCACCACAGCGTTGGTGCTGCCTTCCACGTACAGAGGGTACTCCTTGATGCGGTACTGGGAGGAGGGCTGGCTCTGGCTGTGGAGGTAGACTCCGTGGTGCCCACCTCCTGTCCCACCTCCATTTGAGCCTCCAACAGAGCCGTTTTTAGCTGCCAGGTTTGGCATAGAGCCAGAATTAGAGGAACCTAAGTTACCTGCAGACCTGTAGAAGAAATAGACATTCACTCATTAAGCTCACGATGTTTCTGTTTAATGATACTCTTTTCAAATCAATTGAAAAGATAGAAAAGGCGAGCAGGCCCGGCACTCACCTGTGCCTTTGTCTCTGCCTCTGCCTTGCTTTAGAGGGCGAGTCTTCTCCCAGAGTAGAGTAGTTGGGATTACTGCCTGGGGGTCCACCGGAGGGGCAGTAATGCTCCGAGCTGCTTTGGCTGGTGCAGGATGAACAGTCATCCAAAGGGTCAGAGCCGTTGGAGCCTCGTCCCGGGCCGAGGAAGAAGTCCGGACTGCCCAGAGTGTGCGGGTGTGCGTCCGAATCAGACGCCAGCAGTTTGCCCTGAGACTCAAGGCTGGAGCTGCGGTTCCTAAAGTGCTGAGAGAGACTGTGCAGACGGGTGGGACTGATGTCCACTGACCTGTGGTATGAAGAAACAAAACAAAACAAAAAACTAAACTGAATCATTTCACTTTCATTTACAGCCTTTTAACTTAAAGGGATCCTCGATTAGTTGTAACATTAGACTTTATTTGATAAACATTTATTTTAACTGTAAAATAAAGACTGTAAAAATACTGTAGGCTGTTTAGTTTTGCAAATTTTTAAAAATTTATTTTAACACGGACGGAGCCATTTTATTTACACACAAAGCATTCTGGGTAAATGATGATGTGGATAGGACCTCGGTGTGAGCGAGCTATGTCCACCCTGAAGGTTAATCTTGGACAATATCTGATGATTGTCTCTTTAAATGAAACCAGAGAGCGTTGACAGAGAGGAGAAGGTAGAAATGACTCAGCCTGTAACTGAAAATATAGATGGAGGACAACAGAGCTGCTTCATGGAATTAGAACCTCAGCTTAGCCTGTTAGCCTTCGCACTAGCGCTGACACTATATTGCCTTATATGTATTAGCTCGGTGCTAGCGCAACAAACTAACAAGCTAAACTGAGGTCCTCCATCCATATTTTCAGTTGCAGTCTGAGTCATTTCAATGTTCCCCTCTCTGTCATGTGGAGTACTTCAGTGACGAGAGGAGAATGTGTAGCGCTGAGCTAATACATATATATGGTGATAGCGTCTGGGCTAACGCTAAAGCTAACAGGCTAAGCTGAGGTTCTTCTTCCATGAAGCAGCTCTGTTGTCCTCCATTTATATTTTCAGTTACAGGCTGAGTTGTTTCTACCTTCTCCTCTCTGTCAACGCTCTCTGGTTTCATTTAAAAGAGGTAATCATCAGATATTGTCCAAGATTAACCTTCAGGGTGGAGCAGCCTCACACCGAGGACCTATCCACATCATCATTTACCCAGAATGCTTTGCGTGTAAATAAAATGGCCCCGTCCATGTAATTTATTTTTAAATTTTAATTTAAAAATTATAAAAACTAAACAGCCTATAGTATTTTTACAGTCTTTATTTTACAGTTAAAATATATGTTTATCAAATAAAGTCTAATGTTACAACTAATCATGGATCCCTTTAAAAATGATTCCTTATTTGAGTGAGTGGATAATGCTTTCTGGTTAATCAGTGAATGAAATCAGTGGCTGACCTGGTGGAATGTACATAGTGTGGCGTTCTAGTTCTCAGGTCCGGTGTTGAGGGCATGCTGGACTGAGAGTTCCACTGAGGCATGTTCTTGTTAGGACTGCTCTGAAGAGAATTACTACCTCCTGCTTCGGCACTGCCAGAACTTGGAAATCGCCTGTGACTAAACAGAGTTACATTTATATTTAAAGGTCACTGCCTTTTTGCAGAAGGGTGTGTCGTGTTTCATTATCAATAAAATAACTACTGTAAGACACCTCCTCTTTAACGTCCATGTGCAGTTTGGGTGGAAATGAGCATTTGAGGAGAAGTCAAAAGAAACGTTCACACACCTGGAGTGAGATGAGCGCTTCTTCACTTTTTCATAAGGCTCATCCAGTGACGACTCGCTCCACATTTTGGGTTTGATGGGAGACTTGTCATAGTCAGAGCGTGTGTAGTGCATGTGTCGCAGGCCGTCCAGCGACTGAGGAGGAGGAGGCCGGCTATGAGACGGTGGACGTGGAGGGAGGCCTTTATGAGGCGATGCTACAGGAGAGAAGGTTGGGGTACCGGTAACTTGAGGATCATCTGAAAAAGAATCAGTGAATCAAGTCAGAGGAAGTGGTTCAAACTGAATAAAATGATTAATGATCTCAGAAAAAGAAAAAAAAAAACAGGTATTTACCGTCATCTAAAACGAGCGCATCAGACAATGAGCTGTCTTCAGAGCATATATTAGCTTCTGAAAAAGAAAAAACAAAAGCAAGAATTATAAAATGTTATCAAAACAAATCAAATTGCAGACTATTACTCTTTAATCTGTATCCTAGAAAAATACTTATACATTGTACCTTCAATGATAAGCGATGCTCTCTGCGTTGGCTTCTTGCCGGAGCGGACCCGATACTCGTTGATAGAGTTCTCAATTTCCTGGAGCTTCTTCAGTGCATTCAGATAAGAGGTCTTCCGCTGTTTCTTCAGCTTCTTGCTGCTCACGTGAGGATCACTGGCGAGACGCCTGGCTGCCTCCGTGATCTGCGACTGAATGGCGAACTCCCGCTCCAACCGCTCCAGCTCCTCTTCCTGGTGAACACACAAACACGGGTGAAAATAGCGCAAAGTTGCTGGTTCCTTTCAGTGTTGTAGCGACAGAGAGCAATGACCAATCCAAGAACAACAAGGGCTAGTTTGCAGACACGAACTCATACTCACTCTCCCATGCCTCATTTTTTGGTAAGACACACAAGGAAAGAAAGACCTGCCAGACAAAACACGCTGCGGAAATCATTTATCTGTGCTGTGGCTGTGCTTTTTCTCACCACCGGACTGTCTCTATTTGGAAACCCGTGTCCCCAAAGATTAAAGCTCCAGCATCAATCCATCCCCTCCTACACTATGGCTCTATAGAGATTTGTGGAGCAGAGCAGGTTGACCAAGTAAAACATGAAAGTAGAACACAAAACTATCCTCCAAGAATGTGAGAAGAGGGAAGGAAATAATTTATGGATGACCTGTGACACAGACTATTTACAGCTGGAAGGTAATTAGTCCTCTCACATCTGAGAGAAAATCCACGTGAATCCATTTGACCCCACAGAGACAGTCGACGATGTCTTCCATTGGGTTGACCTAATATTAGACTACCTCAGTTCAGAGGAATCTCTTTCACCAACACCGGCTGTGCACCTCCTGCATGAGCAACGTCTGTTTCTGTGTGCAGAGTTGAAAGTGCTCAGCGTAAATTAAGAAACATCTTTCTGCAAGCAAAGTGGTTTTTGTGATATTGTGCGTCTGGATTCCTTTCAAAGCACACAACCTCGGTGATACACACATACGCACACATTCACAAGCACGTACAATCCTACTATCACCACTTCCTGTGGTGAAAACGCTGCCAGACTAAATTTAGAAGCTCGGCTCTGCTGGAAAAATCTACCCGTGGCACAAAAAGGCAGCAAGACGTGAAAATAAGTAGAGCTTCTTTGAGGCACAAGATGTCTCAGAGTGCAATCTTTTTACTGTAACGTTCTCTGCTTAGAAACTAAACTTTATTTGTGTGAATCAGCACAGCAGTTTTTAATGCATTCATTGTGATATTGTGCTTTCATGTTTTTTTGTTGTGTGGATAACAGATTTGAAAGTAAGGAGAATAGTTGAGCTTTTACCTCTCCTTTAGGAAGAATTTTTTGCTCATCCAGTTTGAAGGCGGTGCCAATCTTCCGCCTCACTGTGGGTGGCTCTTCCCCCGGATCCAGAGGATATTCTTTGGGAAGCTTTCCTGTTAGTTCCTGGAAAATATAAGAGACAAGCCACTTAAAAATTAGAACAAGAGAGCTAGAAAGCATTTCAAAATATGTGCCAGTGTTGGAAAAGTCCTCTCGTACCGCCTCTCTGATACAGATGCTCTTGAGCTCCTCTAGTCTCTGTCTTAGAGTTTCCTCCAGAGCTTCCTGCCTGGCTCTCAAAGCTGCCAACATGTCCTTCTTAGCAGTTTGGGAGCTGTCTGATTCCTGAGAGCCTGCAGGGCACAAGCGACACAACACATAAGGCCAGGAGTCTGGAGCAAACTTGTGAGTCAGATTCAGGGAAGGATAAACTGTGTGTGCACCTGCTAGCTTTACAGGATGTTTACATGAAGCCAATGGAACATTTTGATAAGGAAACTGAGTTTTAGTGCTGTGTTTGTGCGAGCAACATGAGTGTTTGGAGCGTAGGGCAGTTTGGGACAAAGTCTGTGACGCACATTTCCAAGACCCTGAGATGCTGCCACTCTTGTTTGTAATGTGCTTTGTTGAAAACACCACACACACACATGCATATAAGACACACAAACACACACAGACTGTTTTTCTCTGTCACTTCCCCATTGTGGTTGACTGTGTGGTTGAACTTTCAAACAATCCTTAAGTAACCACTGCTGAAAATCTTTGGTCACAGAGAAACCAATAAGAGTGCTTTAGTGTTGCAAGATGCTCCACATGAAGGTTCAAAGATTCTAATAATGAACTATGTGGAGCTCAAAACAGCTACAAACACTTCTGTTTGGAGTTTACCCTTCTAGAGCAGACAAACTTTTCCTAAACCTAATTTTCAGGCTTGAAGGGGGAAAAAAACAAGGAGAAACTTTCAAGCTCAGCCCAGCTTTCAACAGTCAAGCAGAAACGCTACTAGTAACAGTTTCTGTGACAAGTTTATGCTGCAGTTAACAGTGAAAATCATTATTTCTTTGACCATGAAGCACAAAGAAAAGTGAAAACAACAGATAAGACGAAGCCACGCTGATATAAAACAGGAACTAAACTGAGGATCATCAGAAACTGTGAAAGTGGAGATGAGGAACTGTGAGAAAAAAAACGAAAAGAAGGAAAATAACAGGAATTCTGTGCAGTATTTTGCTCAGCATTTTCTTATTTCAATTAAGAGGTTTAAATATACTCATTACACTTGTCTTGAAATACAACCTGAGCACCAACCAATCATTTTACTACACTTGTATTTCTTCTCAGCATTGAAATGTCTGTCTGGGACAAAAAGAGTGTTTTCTTTTCAATTCTAATTTTGGTTTAAATACAAATGTTCTCGTCACACTCATTGATTGCTCAACACAGATAAGCATTGTTTTAAAGACCATGGTGAAATCTGCACACCCACAGCTGCCTTCCATTCCTTCACCCACTAAATTTAGGAGGCGGGGGAGCCTATGGGGGATGATTCTGTGTGACATAGAGGGTGGGAGTGGTGTCCTGTACGTACTGACTGACACTGGGTGGTGTGAGGGTGTACATTATGTGGGAGAGCGTTCAATAGAGAATGAGTAGTCTCTTTCCTGCAGCAGCTGTTTCTGTCTCTCCAAACCTCCTCATTGACAGCACAGCATGCGTGTTCCTTCCACACACACTCACACTGACCTGAGGAGAGTAGACTTCCACTGCTGCCACTGATAATCTTGCCCTTGCTGCCCATGTTGGCCAGTTTGGATGTCTTCAAAGTTCCAGTTTCAGTGAGGTCTATGGCAATCTCGCTCAAACTCCTCGCTGCATGGATCTTTGACTGAGAGGATCAGAGAAACAAGAGTTTGTCAAATCTTTTTTTAAGCTACCTAATTAGCTTAAACATACCCCTTGTTTATTTTTACCCAGACCTGCTGTTGCTTTTGATTTTATATTTTGTGAGAAAGACCAACCTTGCTCTGCTTGCGGTCCAGGTAGAACTGATGTTGGCTGATAGCCATGGCCCAGATGGACTTGATGAGGGCAGGACAGGCGTACCAGGTGTGCACAGCAATGCCACTGTGGCCAAATGTCCTTCTTGTTACCGACGCCCTACTGTAGGATCAGACACAAAGCCTTCTTATATATACTGAATACAAACGGTCTACTGAAAAAGACAAAAAAATGATGATTAAAAAGTTGCTTTTTCATATCGCCGCACACAATGTTCCGATTTGTTTACTTGTCCTTTTTTAAACAGCTATGTGTACCGGAGCAGCAGAGCAGCTCCCTCTAATGACAACTTCCTTTAAAGAAAACACCACTGCTCCCTGTTTCACCCTGTCTGTCTCTTTTTGTCCTTTCCCTCCCTCTGTGTGCCTGTAGAATAACACTCCATATATATAGCTATGTTAAGTAAACACAAGAGAGGTCAGTTTCTCAGCAAAATGTCTGTCACGCAGCCATCAGTTATCGGTTTACTCTTTGTGTATGTGAATATGTATGTGATCAAAAACACATGTTTATTATTGCAAGAACTATAAATCTGACTTACATCCCTAATATCCTGCCATGCTGCCAAGACAAACTTTCCTCCCTTGACCAAAGTAGATTGCAAGTTGTCTTTTCCTCCTCTGCACAATATGACTTTAAATGTATTCCATTTTGGCAGGATGGGAATTTACATTAAAGGTGACTAAGAGTTATCATACTATTTTCACTAACATACTAGAACTGGTATGAGACAATAGTCTAACTAGCAATTAAAAAATCATTCGTGCTGAAACAATAGAAACATCTGTATTAGTAACTAACATTAGTTTTAGCTTGTAATATAAATTTACCTTCTGGGGTCATGAACTTCCACAGAGAACTTCTTCTCTCTGAAGTAGAGGTTCTCCAGCTGACGCCATTGAAACACCTGAGATTTAAGAGAAACAGACGGTCTTCAGGAAAGCTCAAAGGGGAAAAAAAACCTGCTTCTCATTAAATCCACAAAAACCCGATCTCTTGGCTGAATGCTTCAATTTGTTTGACTAGGATACGCAAAGAAAACAGAAGACCGGGGAGAAAAAGACATTCTGATAAAAATGTTTTGTTAAGGGCAGAAAGACGAGACCTAATCTGGAGGTCTATGTATGATCAGGTCCAGACCAAAGCAGTCTTTTCACAATGAATCCCAGGACTGGATGACCTCACTTTGGAGAAAGACAGCGTGAGCGGAAGAAGGCTTGACTTTTCTTTTTTTCTCTCTCTCTCTCTCTCTCTCTTCCGTCTCCTTCACGAACCATCAGCTTCTCTGTAAAATAAAGCCGCAGCCAGCTGGGCAAGAAAGTTTCCTTTAAGACGTCCTTCGCAGCCGGTGTGTGTGTTCAATCCTCCCGGGCGAAAAGGGAACAGAAAGGTTTGAGGTGGTGGGTGTCCACCATCTGGAGTCATGTGGATGTGTCGATGCAGAGAAAGTGTGTAAAGTTAAGTTTCCTCCTCTCCTGGAGATTTGCTGGGAGGGCTTTGAGGAGAGGGGGAGTGACCCCTCCTCTCTCCCTCAGGAATTGCGTGTTGTGCTCCAGGCTGCAGTTGGGAGGTGTGTGTGTGTGTGTGTGTGTGTGTGTGTGTGTGTGTGTGTGTGTGTGTGTGTGTGTGTG
>NW_013952492.1:1041912-1062452 GCF_001266775.1 Austrofundulus limnaeus
GTGTGTGTGTGTGTGTGTGTGTGTGTGTGTGTGTGTGTAACAACGAGTTGGTGAAGCATGTGTTGTGTGTGGGCTAGTAAAGTGGGAGTGAAGTTTTCTGTGGTTTTTTGGTTTGTAAATCAAATATTTCTGCTCCAAAACATTGACAAAACCTGTGAGGTAGAAAATAGAAGGTGGGCTATTTTAAAACACAAGATGGTCTGCATCTACTACCTGAATTCACATACCTTAGAAATTGTAGCAAATGAAAAAAAAAAGTTTCGACTACAGAAGTATTAAAGAAAAGAGGAGAAAGTGAGAAAGGGAGAAACTTTAACAACTTTCTGAAATCACCGTCGGACAGAAAAAGAGGAGAAAAAAAACAGCGCAAGAGGAAATCAAAGTAAATACTCAAAGTAATGTCAGTATTTGCATGTCTTTGTGCATGTACAAACCCGAGGGACAGAAGTCAGCTGCCTTATCAAAACTTTTGCTGTACCGTAAACTTTCAATGGAGTGTGAATTGTTAATGTAGCATGGTGCTAAATATAGCAGGCAGGGCAATTTCTAAGTAACTGTTTGAGCGTGTGTGGGTGCGTTGGTTACTTATGGTCCAAAGATAAGATTGCAGATTTAAAGCAGCTTTCTGGCAAAAGACCAGAAAAGCTGTCCTAGCAAACAACTGGGCAGAGTCGCTGCAAGTGTTAATGTCGACTTTGAAGCGTCAGGATAAGTTACACATGAAAACATTCTATTAGCTTTCACGTTAAATTGGCATGTTAACACTCAAGTTTAAAAAAGACACAATTGTTCTAATTTTAGACCTTTTTAAACACATATAAGTCTTTTTTGTTGGTTTAAGAAATTGTGATCCTTGTAGATTGCTCAGTTTGAAGATCTGATAAAAACGTGGTAAGATATTTTGTTTTTCTGAGAAACTCCTGGGTGGTTTTGTTATTAGAGGTCTTATATATAAGCGTGGACACACTATAACTCCTCTTCCTTTCTGGCTGTAAAACACTCACACACAATGGCACAAACCCACACAACCAAAGGAAGTGACTGAACAGAGCGCTCATGTGCACAGACCCCCGTCTGCCTCGTAATAATGTCTGCACAACCAAACACACATCTATCACGGATGAAAAGGTCAAATCTGATAAAGTGCAAATGCCTTTCTTTGGTGTAGTTGCCTCCCTGGAGATTACAAGAAGAATAGAAGGTTTAAATAGCATAGGTCAGTACGGCTATGGAGACGCTAGGTATTCTTTTCTGTATCTGAACCTGGGGCCTCAAACACAATTGGTTCATATTCGGGTGTGGTTCTAGTTTACAATAATATGTCCACAATATGTCACAGAGCTTCAAACAAGTTGACAATATGCAGCAAAATGCACGTGAGAGGACAATTGGTCATATTTACAGAAAACCTTCTGGCCCCCCAACGTTGACTGACAATTTACTTTTAATCAGTTGGTAAGGAAGTCAGTAACATTCAAACTCTATAAGCTCCGCCTGAAGGAATCACAAGACACTAATGAGGCATTAGAGCAGTGCGTTGTTCCCTTGTAAACCCCAGCATGTGTGCACTGTAGATGAGTCTGCATGTGGCATGTGGTAAGCAGAGGGGGATTTATTTTAGCATCCGAAAATAAATGTGGTGTGCATTTAAAAACAACGGGAACACCTCTAGTAAAAATGCCCACAGATTCAAAACACAGCTGCCTCCATTCACTATTTAAACCAGTTCTATGGCACAATGTGAAACCAGGTGAAATCCCATTTCACTCCCTCTCTTTTCTTTGAAGCTCCACACCTACATTGCATGCTCATGCTTATCTATGACTTGTCATGTCGACTTCTTGAAGAGGTGTTCCATACCACTGTGGGGTATTTGAAATGCTACTCTTTGTGACTTTGGATTAAGGATGAAGGCAAATGCGCATTGGTTGGGGTATTGCTACAAAATTTGGGCTTAGTCAAATCGTGTTGAATTATCCATAGTGGCCTGAGGTTTCTGATAATCAGTGTTCTGACTCGACCTCTTTGAGTCAGAGTATTTAGAATTTTACCAGGGAGGATCAAGAGGTCACACTCTGAGTCAGTGGTTACTGGTAATGAACTGGGTGGCTGACAGAGCACTCACCAAATCTAGACTTCCTGTTGCTCAAATAGTGATGACACTTCTTACAAAAATCACAAGTTATTCAAACTTCTCTGTCTCTTTGAGGATAAATTCGGTGTTCCCTGGGGTTAACTGAAATTGTGATTCTGATGAGGTTCACACATTTCTTTTTAGTCAAGCTTCTTAAATCTACAATTATCCTTGCACCATAAAGAGGTCCAGTCTTCCTTTTTTTCTCTTCCTAATAGTGTGTGCATGCATGTCAATGCTGAAACATATCAGGCCAGTGGCTCAGACTCACTGTTGCTCTGGAAGTTGAACGTTTGATTATTTTTTTTCTATGGAACTGCTTTTAGCTCTTTCAATCAACCACAGGGTCTCATCTCTGCTGTATGCAGATGATGTGGTTCTGTTGGCGTCTTCTGCCCAATACCTTCAGCGCGCACTGGGGCGGTTCGCAGCCTGTCTGAGACCATGGCTTTCAAACAGAAAAGGGTAGAATGCCCCCTCTGGGTCGGGGGAGAGTCTCTGCCTCAAGTGGAGGAGTTTAGGTATCTGGGTGTCTTGTTCACGAGTGATGGTAGGACAGAGCTGGAGATGGACCAACAGATCGGGGCCTCGTCCTCAGTAATGAGGGCGTTGCTTCGGTCGGTCATGTTAAAGAAGCTGCTGAGTCGAAAGGCAAAGCTCTCGATTTACTGGTCTGTTTATGTTCCAACCCTCACCTATGGTCATGAGGCGTGGATTATGATCAAAAGAACGAGATCCCAGATACAAGCAGTCGAAACGAGCTTCCTTCGTAGGGTGGCAGAGCTCAACCATAGAGATAGGGTGAGGAGCTCGGAGTGGAGCCGCTGCTCCTCCACATCAAAAGGAGTCAGTTAAGGTGGTTAGGGAATCAGATTTAAGATTCCCTTTAAAGGTGTTTTGGGCACGTCCCACTTGTAGGAAGCCCCGGGTAAGACCCAGGACTTGCTGGAGGGATTATGTATCCTCTCTGGCCTGGGAACATTTCGGGCTCCCCCAGGATGAGCTGGATAGTCTTGCTGGGGAGAGGGATGTCTGGGTTTCTCTTCTGGACCTATTGCCTCCATGACCCGACTACAAATAAGCAGAAGAAAATGGAAGGACGGAAGAAGATGGAAGAAGATGGGGGGATGGATGGATGGATTTTAATTTATTGTATGTAACCGACAAAAACAGTTATTATGACTTATCCACTTTTTTTTTCTGGCGGCAATGCATCTGCTAGCTGGATATAACATAAGTGGATTATCACCACAAGATTAGGAGAATTTTAATAGGACAAAGATGGGGATTTAGTGGTGAGAGTAATTTAGGCTGAAATGTGTAAATCAAGATGTATGCACAATCACAAAGTATGTTCGTGGCAAACAGGAAAACCTTTAGCAATCAGGAAGTATTCATCAGGATGGTGAGTCCAGCGTTCTGTCAACTTCCTGTGTGAATGTGCATTTAGTGTAGTGGCTGGGTTTATGAGCAACAGAATCAGTTAGTGTGAGTGACTCTTGATATTCTGTAACGTAGGAATGCTGTTAACACCATTAACACCCAGCAATACAAGGCTGACTGCAAGAGATCAAGCTGCCAAAGAACAGAGAGAGAGTCAGAGGTGACAAGACAGGGAGTCAAGTCATCCAGATATACATGGGGAGGAAAGCTTCCTCACAAAGGCAGAAATAAATTTAGGACAGGATATAACATTCCAGGACTGAAAGTCTCCAGACAGTAGTAATTGTAAAACAATGTTAGTACTCTTCACAAACAAAATATCCTTACAAACTGAATGGAAAAATGGGGACACAAAAACAGATAATATACTGCATGCATCTTTTTGAGGCAACACATTATCTATATTTATATGTATTATTCTTTAAAGGAGATAAGTAAACTGAAATGAACTGAGTAAAAAGAGTTGGCCTAAATAAAGAAACTATTTTTACATTTTATTATTTTACGAAGTATTAAACAGACTCTGATAAGTATCCCCTCTTGCAGTTGTGTAAACAGAAACAGAAACCCGTACTGTGAAGATTTTGGCTTGTCTAGAAGAAAAAATAAAACTGAGAATCATCTCACCTTCCTGGGTTTTACTTTGTCCTGGTAGTCATACTGAAATATGCCTTTATAGCTCAGACCCAGCCACCATGGGATCCCCTGTTTGTCCTATAAAACACAACGCAATAGCTAAAAGCCTGCTTTCAAGTCCAAGGTGAACAAAAAATATGTGTAGTACATGTGTGAGAAAAAAAAGCAAAGGCAGAGTAATAAAACAGTACCTTTACAGCATAGTAATGCACTCCATATGTGGGCAGAGACTCAACAATACTCATGTAACTGTAAGGAGTAGAAACGCACACATTTAAGAGCTTACAAAGAAGAAAAAGCCTATACATGGAATAAAAAGCTGGAGAAACAAAGACACACTTACTTTACAATGGCTTGCCCTCTAGACTGTCCACTGAGCTTCTTGTAATGCTCTATGACTCGTTCTTCACTGTAAAAAACGACAAAAAAAAGAATATTATGAAGATAGGCTACAGGTGAGTCTGCATGAAGGACGACTGAACAGTCTCTCACCAGTAGGCTAGAGATGGGTGCTCCTTTAAAGCCTGGGTGGGCAGAGCAGGCAGCTTTTTCAAATCCGACCTGGTTGCATCATCACTGGAAAGGAAAAAAAAAAAAAACAATCAAACTTGTCAACAAAATTGATCAATCTTTGCTTTAAGGCCTATCTGTTTCTCACATAAAACCTAACATATCAGTAAGGGTTGAAAGGAGAAACATTTTTTCTCAGAATGCTTTAAGAAAAAAAAAGGGGGGGGGGAATGGGAGAAAAAGAATGGCTTTCAGATGAGAAAAAAAATGAATAAGTGCTGATGGCCTAAACACTCTATTTTAAGGACTGGGTGTGGTCTGTCTCTGAACAGCTGCAGAGGGGAAAAAGAGCAACAGAAAAGCAGACACAAACTCAAGGGATAAATAAAGATAAAAGAAGATGAAAATGAACAGGCCTGATAAAGATTAGTACAAAAATGTAGTAAATGAGACAGTGGAGCCATGCAGGGAATTAAAAAGACTTGGCCCTGGAATCAGTTTTCAGACCTTCGGTGGCAGGAGCTCGTACTCTAATCCCTCCTAGCCCCTCTCTAGCCTCCACCAAGGCCCCAGAAGATTGGGAAAGCCCAGGGAACATGACAACCTATGAGTTAAGGCTCTGGAAACAATCCCATCCGCCCTGTTTGTCTGTCTGAAAACAGCTGTGTGTCCACTTAAGTTGATATCTAGCTGTGGGAATATTTATCAGGTATGTACAGTTTTTACTGCAGAATACATGATGACACTGACAAGAAAGTACAATCACTTCGCAAAGATATCTTTACTACTCACTGAACCTTATAATTATTGACTTTATTTTGCTATGATAAAAAGAAGAAAAATACCAGAGGTATATAAAGTACTTGAAAAAAATAAGTAAAAGTAAAAATACCATAACAGACAATGACTTTGGCAAAAATTTATTTCACTGATAAGAAAAGTACTTAAGTCTTAAAACCGCCCAATATCATCGATAAAATGTGTACAAACAACTATTTTTATAAGTTCCAGTCATATTTACATTTGTAGCACACAGGTGTTAAATTTTTAAAGTTACACAGTAAAACTACTATTTTTATGTTTTGAATGAACTGAAATAAAAGTAAAATTTACAATTTAAAAAAATACTTGGTAAAATTACAGATCCTCAAAAAATTACTTTAGTACTGTAGCAAAGTAAATATATAAGTACTGTACACATCTGAAAAAGTCAATTCAGGATCTTTGTTGGAAAACAATCTATTCGTATCTTACAAGAAAATTGATTATTACTAATGTTTAAAGGCTAATGTGTATTTCAATAAAGGCAGCATTGAGACACAATGTCAGTTTAATATGAACAATGACAAAGTACTGCAATCAACAGAAGAAGAGTCTAAGGACTTTTAAAGAAGTAATGTATGAATCTATATGTGTGTATGTATATATTTGTATATGTGTCAGAAAAAGGGGTAAGTAAAATGGGGAGAAACATGAAAGGAATGTCTCCAGAGTGTCACATTCCATCCCTCCGCCGGACGTTGTGTTTATTTACTCATTCCCAGAAGGAAATGAGGTCAGAGGTCACGGCTGCTGTACTCGGTTATGCATAAACAACCAAGGAACGAAAGATAATGTGCATTTAGCCCAACATAAAGTGCTACTTTATGACACGTGTTCATCTTGTGTAACCTAATTAAAATTTAATGCATGGTACATTTAATGATGTTGCATTAAAGTTGAGCTCTTCAACCAACATGCACCACAATGACAGCTGAACTTAAACACACACGAGTTCTCATTTAGGTTTCATGGCCTGATCAATTGTACTTTGTATTTTCTCACTTTCAACAACTAAGCAAATAGATTTTTTTTAAATACACGTTAGAATTAATTACAGTAGCTGTGCTTACCTGTTTAAATCACCTTTAGCCTCCTGTGAAACACAAAGAAAAAATAGGTTTAAAATAAGTTCATTGAAAACGGACTTATTTGGTGCAGTAATCATAAATTTGGGGCTTATGTTCTGTTTAACTGCACCGCTGGAACCAGAGAGGAACACTAAATCTCCATCTAGAGTGAAAGCTTTGAAGGCTTGCAGAGCAGATACCTGATATGGTACATCTGCACCTGCACACAGGGGGCAAACCCACACACACACGCACACCTACACACACTTATATACAAGCCTCTCTATGAGTAACGTGACCTAACATAATCACGGTTAATGGACTGACCTTCTGAGAGAGAGTGACAGGAAATAGAGAGAGAGAGTTGAAGTTGAGAAGGATTTACAAAGTGGTTTTTTTTTGGTGTTCTGTTTTCAAACAGTACATAATCTATGTAGTAAAATTCTTTTAGTTTTGCAATTCTTAAAGTGGTTCATCGTACTAAAACGTCAGTTCACAATCCCAAACAAAAAGCATAAAAAGTAGATACAAAAGTTTAAAATAATATTTCTTTAGAAATAAATAATCGTGGAGTTTTAGAATTCAAATCCTTCAAAGGTGACTGCGGATTAACAAATTGATCACTGAATCTGATAATGTGAGTTTAATCCCAGCCATTGATGAAAGAAGTAGATTACTTAAATTCAAGCATTATGAGTTAGGATCAAAAACTGGTAAAGACGTTTGAGTTTCAGCAGAAATATTTCATGCCTGAACAGCATTCACTGGAGTAACTGTGGTACTTTGATTTATGAATTCATGTGCCGTTCAGGAAAAAAGAAAAAGACATCAACAATAATGTCTCACATACTGTAAACACATAAACAAACAAGGAAGTTTTATCTTACTTGTAGGATGTAGGAGGCTAATTCAAAAACAATTTCGCTGTCTACTTCAATAAGCTCCTGCAAACAGAGAACAGAAGCAAACAGAAGCCATGAAAAACACATTCTTTGGCTGGTAATGAGTAAATAAATTACAAACTTCAATGCTCAAGATAAGCAGTTCTCTTGCCCTTAACTTTTCACTCTTCTCTAATATCTGTAATCAGAGATAAGAGGCAATGTGAGGGGGGTTGGGAGTATGGGGTTAGGAATTAAGGGTCAGCATGAAAGCTCTGGCTGCTGATTAAGTGGTACACTTCAAAAATGTGTTTCTAAAACTGACTATTCTGATCTATTTAAAGACGTGTTTTTAAAAAGGGTTTACTAACAAAACATTTCCAGGCAGAGAGGTGCATGCAAGGACAATTTGTTTGTGTGGTTGGTTTGCATAGTTATGAACAGTTAGCACAGATGCTCTCTATGCATAAAATACTGGACAAAAGAATAAGGTTTGGCAGGCTGTGCGTAGTGGCTGAGGTATGCTTGGAATGCTCCTTTACAATCCACCTCTTAATAGGCCGGAAGATTAGACAGTCAGGATGAAACACTAGAAGGAGAAAACCCACCCTGAGAATACCACCCAGCATGGCTACAAATCACCACATATTTGTTTTATTTGTATTTTTATCACACAGCAAAATGACTCTAATTTAGCTCTGAGTACAATCAAAACTACACAACTTTTCCTATTTCTTCTTTGGCTCTCTATTTCTCTCCTATCCCCCTGTTGGGACATCATGGTTATCTGCTGCTGAACGTTGAAGCATTAAGAAGAGGTTAATGTGAGGTTAGTTCTTGTGTCATTTTAATAAACCTATTGGTGAGCGTGATTCAAACGCTTCCTATTTAGTAACTCTGCATCACCACAGAGGCTATGTTGTAAGAAACAATCAACAAGACAGATGACTGTAGGGTCTATGTCAAAAATAACTTGCGTTTCTACTAATTAATTACAAAATAATCCTAATGTACAATTAAGTTTTTTGCAGTACAGATAATAAAGGTTTTTATAACCCTGTAACAGCTCTTGTTCTTCAGGTTACATACGCCCTCCACTGGATATGATGCTTGCACTGCTGTTATCAAGTTTTGCAGACAAGACTAAATCCATCTGAGTGACAGGTGCAGCAATCGATTTCACTGAGCGGTCAATGTTCCAACGCACAAAAGCTGTTAAAAATGATTCCATGTAACTTTCTGCCTTTGATCTTTTCTCCGTGGGTAACTTTCTGTCAGCGTTTATCTTAAAAGTATGTTTTTGCCTGCTGTTCACAAAGCCTACATAAATGTGCCTCAGCGTGGCCAGATGGCAGTAAATGTGTCGAATTATTTGCTAACTGCTGGAATGTGGAGCAGTGCATAGCGTGATGGGGAACAGCTGATGCAAACAGCTCACGTTTTCTGCTTCACCAAATCAGCGAGCAGGACAGAGGTCCAAGTTTTCCTCTTGTGGCATCTCTTCATGTAGACCGAAAATTGGGTTAATAAAATGGCAAGCCTCTAGAACTCCACTTCAAAACACCCTCTGACCATCTCCAACTTATTTTTGTCAAGTGATTTTAAATCTTGTCGTTTTAAATGGAAAGCATCTGTTCAACCCATATGAGAAGCAGAATGAGAACAATATCAGGAGTTTACCTTGTATATGATGGACTTGGCATTAAGAAAGAATAGTTCAATTGTAGCGTTGTCCTTTAGGTAGGATATACTTTCGATGTAAAACCTGAAAACACAGAAGAAGTACTTAAATACATGAGCAATTAAAAAAATAAAGAAAATAATTAATCCTCAGTCTAATGAAAGTGATTTTTAAAATATTCTTGTTACAAGAAACAGATAGCAAAATACAGTACAAATTTAAGTGCAAGATTTGGTAATACTGTATACAGATGTGGAAAAAGTAAAAAATAATGAAACCGACCACAAGGAGGCAGCGCATACTAAAAGCTGATCTTGTTCAGCAGCTTTTCACTTCTCCTTAGCACACAATAACTCTCTCACCATGTTGGCTGGCAGCAATCCATTATTAGCGTGAGCACATTCCACAATCTGAATACACAAAAACCTGCACATGCACACACACATAACACTTTGAATGTGCCCATGGTGCACTTCACACGATTGTCTAGTTCCTCTGTGCATCATCAGCAGTGATTGCACACCCGCATCCAGTCCAATCACACACAGAAACATACTGGAGAAAAAAAGCACAGTAACCCACTTCTGGCGCATCGGTGAGCAGAGAACTAACATAACGTTGACTAAATTTAGCCACTGAATGAATACATGCGGGGCCTGAAGGGAGCGGGGACAGTGCACTGGGAGGATGCACATCGTTAGCTCCTCGAGGGGAAACACATATCAAAAAAATTCTGTAGGGTACAGATGCTCTCACAGGCCCTTTTATACGTGATGCCACATCCAGTTTCTCATCTGCATTAACCTAACTCTGCAATCACATATATAATCCGACCTACAAAATGATGTTAGAATGCATGCACGTGAATGAGTAAGTTGACTTGTATGAGTGTGAATCAGTATTGAGTGACATGGGTTGTAGGGTGATCGATAACAGAGGGTTTAAACAGTGTTAATCATTGAGCTGCACGAAAGACTGAAAGGAGCCTCATCAAAATTCAGTGTGAACATTTAATTAAAGCCATGGCGTAAATGAGACATACACACAGTGCCAGCACAGCAGCAAGCGTGCACAAGGACACCTACTGAATCAGCAGGAGGTGGGCATGTGCCTAACATTTATCGGGAACACACAGATCACACAAATACCACATGAGCGTGCAGAAATGTGATGCGAATGCACCCGCGCAGACACAAACACGCATCCACACATAAACGCATAGCAGCCCTGATAATTGTGCTTCTAAATCCGCTGTACATGAGACTGATAACAGATTCAGACCTGACATTTAGGCCAATTGTTTTCCAGTTATGGTCCAGGTTGTGCATATGTCGTAAGTGCATATAAAATGTGATGGGATATGTACTCTGAAGGGTTGTGCTCAGCGTGACATTTGAAGAGATTGAGGTTAGCGAATGGGTTGAATTGTGTGGTAGGAAAAACGGGGGATGGGTGGGGGCATACAACCTTAAAATGATGTCAAAGTTCATGGTCTTACCTTCACAACCTCAAACATCTATTAGTCTATGTAAATACACAAAGAGAGACCCTCATCCTTCACTCTGGCTCGATGATTGCCAACACAAACACACAAGGCTGCCTGAAACACATCTGAGGTTGGCTCATGATACAAACAAGGACTTTAGTCAGAAGTTATCAATAAAATCTGCATGTTTCAATTGCATCACAGCTGCATTATGCAATGATGCCATTGTTCAAAAAACAGAGAAAGCAGCATGACCATGTGTAGAAAATGGGACTTTGGTAAACAGCCGCTTCATTGTGTTGTGACTCGAGCTGTGCTGTAAATGCCACTCCTGAAATATCTAAACAGTAACGTTTAATGGACTTCATGTACGTCAAGCTACTATGTATATTTCTAACAAAGACTCAGCTCGTCTAGTGGCTTCGACATCATTGAGATAAATTGCATACAAGGTCATGAAACACTGGACACAAACAAAGGCTAGAGTTTCCCTTTTAGTTAGTTTTTTTTTTTTTTGAAGAATGCATTCATGTGTGATTGTGTTTGTTTTCTTTTATAATTGGTAAAGAACCTAAATTATCGTTTTTAAAAAAGGTCATTGGCTTAACTACATATGCAGTTAAAGAAAAGAAAACATGCCCACTTTGTAATGTTGTCACACATAATAGAACATACTGTTTTGTGTATAAGCAGTTCAAAGGCTTAAAGAGTGAGGAATTTAAGTATTATTTTTCACATGCTCACTGCAACAAGAGTACACTGAAAGGACATTTGTGTTGTGAGTCATCTACCAGGATATATTTCTGCACTGTTTACTGTTACATGTGAAGAAGTGAACCTTCTATAAATGCAAATTCTTATTACTGACATTCACAAAACGGCACTTATCCACAAAAAAAATAAAGGTTTTACGCTCTGTTTTCTTTAAAAGCTGCCTGCCATCCATGAGGCCATTTGCATAGGATTAGCATGCAGCGCATACTGATGAGGTTTAAGAAGCTCATGATTGGCTGAGAGACCCTGTGGCGGGAGTTAAGCGTCGAGGTCAAAGCTATTTCATAACTAATCTTATTAATCCATTCCTATTACAGCATGAATGTAATGAACGTGTGTATACACATACAGACACACCCAAGCTCACTTTCATTTTCACAACTAAGCATCATTTGGAAAATGACTTATGTAAAAGGAACTGGGATGTTTTTGGAGAAAACTTACCTGACACAGAAGTAAAGAACAATGGGACCAGACTTCTTGGGGAACTCATGCTCCAATACCCTGCGGTCCAGTTGCAGCCAACTAAAGTGGCCCCTGATAAGATAAACAACCAGTCAGAGTTATATATAGAGATGTCTCAATCTCTAGCAGTAAAATAAATATAATATGACACCATAGGCTATAAAGCACCTAGAATAAACCATCATATGGTGAAAATGTGTACTGTAGTCCAATAATTTAGTATTCATGATCGTTTTTGAAAAAAGGTTTTGCAGTGTGCTGAGAGACAAACTATAAAAATACTGTAAGTAATCTGTAGACTGCTATCAGCAACAAATCTAAAATTTAGTGTATGTGAATAGAATAAGACATCAGAGCATCATATGGTGACTTTACATTAACATCATTTTTGATAAATCTTTGCGATATTTTCAACTTAAAAGTATGATACTTTATAAAGACAAGGCTGCTGAAGAACACATATTTAATACAGGACTAGCCTGATTGCTGTCTTAAGCTATTCCAAGTAGAAAAAAAATTAGGGAAGTTTAAATATTAAAAAAGCTATAGGAATGAGACTGTATCTTCCTCTTCTTACGTTATGATATGATTGCAGGAAGTGACGAAACATTTTCTGACGAACATCTTTTAATTGTTGTGAGAAGAAACATTAGTCAACTTTCCATTTTTCTGTGTTGAAAACCTCAGTGTAAGTTTGGATGTATAATAAAATCATAAACGAGTTTTAAAAAAGCTGCCAAAACAACACATATTATATCTGGTTTATTTTGCCTGTGAAAAAAGAAAAATGAACCTAAGAATCTAAAATAGATTTAAAAAGTTGTGATGGTATGAGGTCCCCTCCCACCTCTTTTTTGCTCTCATTCCTCTGTTTCCAACCGAGAGGAAAAACTGCAGTGACAGCTTGTCACCCTGGTAACCCTACACAGTCTCCTGAGCTACATCTCTCAAACTGTCCTCCTTCCCTCTCTAGTTGCTGAGTTCCCCCCTCCCAACCACCACAGTCTTTTTGGCCACTGAGTAGTCAGAGCTGAGACGTCTGCTCTCTCCAGGCTCGTGCTACAAATCTGTACATCATGGGATTCTTCCTGAGGGAAGCAGATTCTGCTTTGTTGAACTGACGTTGGCACCAGTGTGTGTCACAGACGTGGTAATGCCAAAGAGCAGAGGCCAGTCCTGCTTGATATCAAAGGGTGCATTTCATACAAAAAAAATACAAAGGCACAAAGGCCAATGTTTGCATGTATGCAAATCACTGGCATGTCTGTATGGCTATTGTGCTATGGCGCTCATGTCTTTCCAGGTCACAAAGCGCAACTAATTTGAATGTCATGTTTGCATTTTAAGCACAGCACATGATCTTTGCTATCACAGAACAAACCAGACTGCACGACTGCTAAATCAAAACAAAACTTTTTAAAAATATTCTACCTTCATTTGTTACATTGTTAAATACTTTAAATATAAAGGCATAACTCACTTTTACTGCCCTTGTTTCGTACTTAAAATATGTCTTATGTGTACTTACGTTTCATCTGTGTATGCAATACCAAAGTACTCCTTCTCCTTGAGGTTGAAGTGTGAGGCCACAAGGTCCAGCAAGTCCTTAGCCATCAGTTTGGGCTGTGAGAGAGGCAGAAAACGTATTTTAGGTTAGGTTATGACTGTATTATTGATCAAATAAATAGCTTGTGTTAGGCATAGAAGTGTAGTGATTTATTACTTAGTTGATTAATTGGAACAAGTTCATGTGATAAAGCTTAATGCAAATGTATTATATATCAGCTATTGATTTATAGCAATGACTAAGCAGTTTTTAAAAACACCATGGAAAAGAGCAAAAGAGCCAGGTGGGGGGAGGGAGGGGGAGGGAGAGAGAGAGAGAGAGAGAGAGAGAGAGGGAGAGAGAGAAGAAAAAAAAGATGGATGGAGTTTGTGGATGTTGCTGACAGTGCACGTACCCAGCCCTTCCCTTCTCCTCCCTCCACTCTTTTCTGACCCACACCTCCACTGCAGAGTCATGGCTTCAAGCTGAATCACTGGAGTGCAGACACAAGCTAACCAAGCCAGTGGAATACTGTCTCGCCTGTACGTGTTGAGAGCGTTTATTCATCCCAACATCAAGAGCCGACAGATCATCTTATAAAGCGAAGCACGGGCCAAGGACTACTGCCATATGCTGTTTTGTCACATCCTGACTTACAGTACTCCCGACCCTGAGGTTAACCATGGGTGTGCCTTATTGCCTACTTTTATACACACACAAACACACATCTGCATGCACATATGCACACACAAACCCACGTACAATACTCCCTGCACACAGATGGAACACAGGTTGTGCTATATGGGAAAGGTCACACTACAGAAAAAATACAGAACCACAGCGCACACGCTTAATTTCCTTCAATTGTCCTACTATTTATCCTCTGTACAGCTAATTCAACAGTCAGAAGCTACTGAAAGCTATGAGAGAAGAAGGTGATGTCATATAGACCAAATACAACCCCCCCACCACAGCACACACACTTACACACACACTGACCTAGATCTCATATAAGCATAACGCCTACAGTTATCTCGCTACACATAAAGGCTCTTGAGAGATAAGAATTACAGATGAGAGCTTGAGGTGAAGTTTAAATAAAGGCTGATTTTGTCCTTTAATTGCATCTCAACAAATAAAGCTAACCAGAAAATGACTGAGGGTGGATGACAGCTTTCTTAGTTTACCTTTGATGCAATTAAGTCAAATTGCCTGGAAATGCTTGAAAACACAAATCCCATACTGTGACAAAGGTGAAATACTGAAATTACCATCAAAGCTAAACTTTTAAATACATATGCATTCTCTTCTTATTCGTAATGGTTATAATAAGAAGTGCTGACTCTGGTGTTTAAGTCCTGATAAGTGTGACTCATCAGAAATTGGTACTCCCGTTCGCAGCTTGATTGGCACTATTACTTCTCCAAATGGAAGAGAAGGAACTTAGAAGATCAACATCAGATCCTTTGAAGTGATCAGACCATTTCAAGATGTTTCGGAAGAGGCTATCTTTATAGTATTAGCAGTAATGTGTGTTTTGGTTCGGTACGAAACGCTGACAGCGGTGGTCTCTCATTATCGCGCAACAGTCAACTGCCTTGACAACACTAACAATGAAACATCAATGGCACCACAACTAACAAGTGATAAGTGAGGTGGGACAGAGTCACATGGGTAAACACATGAATAAACAACTGGAAAGATGATATGGAGATGAAATAAACCCCAGCCCTACTGTTAAACCTCAAGAGTAAATGACTTCAGATAAAAAGAAATGCAGAGAATTTTTCTGTTTCCTGGCTCAACGCTTAGAAATTACAGACAGATTGTGGAATAACAGCGGATTCTGTTTCCTCTACAACTGGAGATATCAACTTTTCCATTGAAAACCTGTTCAAGCAGCACATACCTGATGCATACGATTCTAACAGTGCAAACAGTGAATGACAGGCAATAAAACAAGTGATAAGCAACACAATAGTGTAGACAAACAAAAAATGCAAACACACATTCAAATACACACTGAGGAGCCAACTATCAGACAGTGCAGCTAGCTTAGGCTGCAATACTTCTAACAGACACTTAGCCTGTGCCTCCTCAGCAACACAGGTAATTAACAGTACAAGAATTACAGGGCAGTGCATGTGAGGAAGGGACACACAAAAGCCTAGACACAGACAAGTGGCAACCACACAACATGGTGTCTGCAAACAGCTAGACAGACCCGTAATACCTTCAGAGTCGCTCAAATTTATAACTAACACTTATCAGTGGCAGTCCAGTCCAAGGCAGCATAAGGACAGGAATTCCATTAATATGTTTGCCATTTATTTGTGCTCAAAAGGTTTACTATGAAATATACATTCTGGTCAGTTTGTAATCTGTGTTTATAGTACATATTTCTCTGCCAATGGTGCGTTACTTCCTAAAGAAACCATGGAGGACGGCCCATCAAAGGTAGAAGGAGCGGTGAGGTGAATGGCACTTCTGGGACTCAGCAGTCAAGTCATAGATATATGATGCAATTTCCATAAGAGTAACTGTTTGTTGTGGTTGGCGTGGTTACAACAGGCCAGACTTAACCATGAAGCTCCAAGGTGGTCAGTGAGGATTAATGAAACAGTATGTACTTGTTTGAATTAAATTCTAAAGATTTTTTTTCAAGAAATTGTTTTTTTTTTTTTTTTTTTTTTTTTTGCAACTGGGTGGTGTACATGTCTGTTTCTTAATTTAGTAAAAACTTTGAAATAACATTGTAATTCTCTATGGTCCTACTAACAGCAAACTAACCTACCGAACATCCGCCCTACAGAGAAATGCAAGCAGAAAGGAAAAGAGGAAAAAGATAGCAATACCTTGATTTATGTGATGATTGCTTAGTAATAATAACATCCACATTACTGACATTTTTCTTAGTTGTTTTTTTCCCCGTCTTGCTAATTCTACTGCCAAACAAAACAAAAACATATAATTGCATCTGTAAGCAATGCATGTTCGCTTATTTTCCGAATGTGTCCATTCAAACATGCTTAGAGAATAAAAACCAAGCAGAGACGGCTGATAAATGATACAAACAGAGGGCACAGATGTATTTGAGACACAGGACGAGCAGAGGAAAAGCAGGTAAATGCAAGGAAGCGGGTGCATGAGAAAAGATATGGAAAGTGATGAGTTGTAAATCAGCAGAGAAAAAGAAAGTAAGTGAGAGAGGAGTAGAACAAACTACCAATTTGAAAAAGACGATCAGCTCTGGCAGAATAATCAAATCAGAAAGTCAGCAGACCTATCCTTGCCTCTCCTTTTTCATTTTCTCTTCTCTGTTCCAGTTCCCTCAGTGCCATCTCTCCATCCCTGGGAAAACATCTTTCCTTTTCCCCCCACTTCCACTCAACTTCTTACATTTTGCGCTTCAGTTTCTCTGTTCTCTCCTTACTCTGAGTTTCCTGTTTCAGGGCAATTATTTTCTTTTGTCTTTCTCTCGTTCCACAGGAGTCAGGTAATGGTTAAGCCAAAGCGAGCTAAGGGAGGTCAGAAAGAGTGAAGGAACCATGTAATGACTATGTTTCAGTCTCTCTAGCCAGAATGTGTGTGAGTCAAAGCGATGTGATTACCAGTCAATTAAAAACATTTATGACCAGGTTTTACCCTGAGTGTAGAACAAAAAGAAGAACAGATGAGAACTGCAGGAGGATAAAGCTTAAGGGCTTCAAATAGCAAAAATAGAAGTGACATGTTTGTTCACTGCCTTTGTTTCTTACTGTAGAAATACTTGCTCAGAAGATTAAGAGCTTAAAGTATTGTCCGTTTAGGAGTTGTTAAGAATACTATTAGATACATAGCTTTGACAGGTATGACAAATCTGCAGCGAAGTTGCAGTGTAGTCCGTGTTTTTTTTTTTCCAGTGAAAGATCAGGTGAGCTTCAAGAAAGTGCAGTGACACCAACTGCAGTCCAGATTTCCCTTCGTCAGCAATGATCAAGTCCCTTAAGGCAGCAAACGTTGCTTCTCGCTAGCATCACAAAAGCTAGCATCTGTAAAATTCTAGAGGACAGAAAGAGAGCAAACTAAGGGGCAGGAGGAACAGACACTTACCTGTACGAGAAGCTCCAGTTTCCTGTCGTCCAATAGGTGGACCTGACATCGCCTCCCCTCGGTCATCTGGGAAACAGGGGAAAAAAGGATGTCAGTTAGTCAGTGGTAGGTTATCAGGGCTGCTTTAAACCCTTTTTCAAAAACATCTTACACTATGAACCGCCCCTACATAAAACGTACAACCTGCTGTGTACTGAGCTTGGACTTTGTGTGGTATTTCATTTAAATTTAACAAGGTTATCTGAACTACAGACAATGGGCCAACTGAGACAGTGCCCTGCTCGTTGTTCCTCTCTGACATTTCTAACATTCCTCCTTGAGCAGGAAATCTATTGCCCATTGGTCTTAAAACCAATGAGGGGAAAGTGTCTACTAATAATGCCTACTGGAGGGCTTTTTTTATGTCGCTGACATTGGGTTTGCTGAAGTGAGTTTCAGAAAGTTAAAAAAAAATAAAATAAAACATCTGTGTGCCAAGTTCAGGTGCAAACAGTGACGCAGGTGCAGGGATGAGAAAGTCAGCTGTGGGAAACAGCAAGTTAGAGCAAACATTTCACATGAGAGACAAACCAACTCTGCAAACCTGCTAGAAAGGTCCCCACTTTGTAATGAAAAAAAAAAAAAAAAACAGGACAAAGACACAAAGTTGATTTAGGCATCGGAATACAAAGAGCAAGCTCTGCCAGAGAGCTGAGCATCATAAAATATGTTTCGAGTCAGTATCCTGCTGTTTTCAGCACATGTGGCGTTGCTCCACAATTTAACAGGAAGCGGGGACCCTGAGGACCACAAACACCCCCTTGCTCCTCCCACACTTTCCTCACATCTGGGAAATGAGAAGTTGAAGGGTGGAGAACATAAAAAAATAAGAATAAGAAAGGTCATCATTGCAAAGAAGGTCATAACGGTGCTTTACAGAATAAAAAAAACATCCACAACATGAACACAAGAACCGGTTTGTGATTCTTCATTGTCAGGCACCTGAGGCTATTGCAATTTAGTAAGGGTGTGTCACACAGCTACTGTAAGAAAACCACCTTCCCACTTTCCCACCAGTCACGTCAGCTTGTGTAATGGTGGCGGGCTGAAAGTGAGATTTCACAGAGATATGAAGAGATCAGAAAAAGAAGTGGGGGGAGAAAATGACACGGGTATGCTTCAACACTCATCCAAGTGTGAACTCCCCAAATGACCCCGTGGATGTGTGTGTGTGCAGCCACTATACCTCTGCAGGGGCCTGGTTTACTCATCTCCCATGGTTTAATGGTTTCAGCTGGGTGCACCTGTGCACACAGTGAAGGTTTAACTTTGTTTTTGTTTGTCTGTTTGACTTTGCCCTCCTCCACTTCCAAACCTAACATACTGTTCAGTGGAGCAACAGCACGTCCGTGTTTTGTTCTAGTTACTTCGGCACGACTCTAAGATGCCGATAATACTTTAAGTTGCTGAAAAACAAATGCTTACATCAGGAAAACGTGGCAAAACCCAGTGTAATGAAGGCCAAACATCTTGTCTGCATTGCAGACACACACACACACACTGGCAATCAGCTTCGAGCACCTGGGAATACTGCAAACCTTAATGTCTAGGTAACAAATCACTGCCCTGAGGCTTAAATTAGAGACTCCAATCTGCCAGAAACAGATGCTTATTAGTTTCAGAAATTAAATTCCCTTTGTGGTGCTGTGCACATGATTCAGAGTTTTACGTCCATCCCTGAATCATGTGTAACAACATCTCTGTGAATACCCTGCTTTCATAAAGCTATAAAATTAGAAATAGTTTAACTTTATTTAATGAGGCAAAAGTTCTTGTTTTCATTGTGAACATGCACACTGAAGACAGTATCTTGACAATAAAAACATTAAAGTGAGCTACGCTGCATGTAGTTTCTGTGTGATTGTTTTAGCTTCAAAGCAGCATGTGGTAGAAGTTACATCACTTTGTCCTGGTTTGTGAATCATGTGATCCACCAGCATTTCTCTCTCATCGCTTGTCACGTTTGAACTGGCTAATACAACACATCCTCCGGGCCTGATTCAGTGAGGAGAAACGCAGAGATTAAACGACCACAATGGAGATGAAACGCCACCCGAAGCGCCTCCATTGGACAGGTTTCTGATAGTTCTCTGCAGATGACGGTGAAGATAAAAGCGACACGAGCAGACAGACAGTCAAAAGGTGCGACGGAAGGAGTTATTACCTTGCAAACAAACGCCGCCTCTCTGAAGCTCCCAGAGACTTGAGAAGAAGACACCAAAATGGAAAAGTGGAGAGAAAAATAAATAAATAACCTGGACTATTAATCCCAGAAAGACACGAGTCGTGTTCCTGCTACAAAATCATCAAAGAACGCTCGCTTTCCTGGCCGGCCTGAACGAGGAGGCACGTCAGCATCCATGTTCGTGACCGTTAGCCGTCGCTGCTGTCAACACAGGCAGAGCTGTCTCATGCCTTCGCCATTTCAAACCGAGGGGGAAGAAAAAAATCTAATTTACTGAAACCGTGTTCCTCCCTCCTTCTCTCTCATCCCTTCTTCGGAGAGCAGAGCCTCAGCTCTCCCCGCACAGCCACCCCCCCCTCCTTTCACTACCGGCGCCTCGCGCACGGACGAAAGACCGTACGGGAGACCGTACCAATGGTCAGCTAGCAGGAGGGGGGGCAACCGGAAGAAGCAGCTAATAAAACAAGACGGGCTAGGTGCTGCTTCTCCTTGCCTGTCACCGGAGCTGCTTCAAAAATAAAATAAAAAATAAAATAAAACAAAAACACGGGAATAATGGAGGCAAGATGTGGGGGCGGGGAGAGGAGGTGGTGAGGGGTTTTCTGCAGCGGCTCACAGCCATGAGAAACTGCAGACCTGTCTTTGTGTGTGTGTGTGTGTGTGTGTGTGTGTGACATGTGAGTCTGCAGGGCATGCAAACAGTCTGCCGTTAAACCCAGTGATAAATAGCAATTAGCTGAGCCTGAGATGCCTAGTTCATAAAATGCACTGCTTTACAG
>NW_013952492.1:1062527-1067755 GCF_001266775.1 Austrofundulus limnaeus
GTGTGTGTGTGTGTGTGTGTGTGTGTGTGTGTGTGTGTGTGTGTGACATGTGAGTCTGCAGGGCATGCAAACAGTCTGCCGTTAAACCCAGTGATAAATAGCAATTAGCTGAGCCTGAGATGCCTAGTTCATAAAATGCACTGCTTTACAGATTGTCTCCACGCTGTCAGGTCACAGAACACATGGCACATTAAAACTCGGGTTGTTCAGTGCCGTGCAGAGCGGTGCATCTTGTCTACACTTGAAACACAAATCTTGTTTTGAGCTCTGGCCTTCAGCCCACTGCAGCCGTTGAACTGACATAGTTTTTTTTCCCCCTTCCTCCACCTTCTTTTTGTATACCTTTTTTTTTTTAACTTAAATTGAACGCTTGTGCTTCATCTGGACGGCAGCCATTCAAACCAAGAGCAGTTAAAACGGCAGAATTAATGTGGTTTATGGGACCATAAATAGAGACCAATGTGTAGGACAGAAGTATGCCTGGGCTGTCATTAAAGTGTCATGAGTCTTTTCCATACATGTAAAGCATGCGGGACGGAGGACTTTCTTATTTGTTTGTCTCTTCCAACTAATTTGTTTGAGCCAATATTGTATCCTTGTTCATACAATTTGGATGTGCTCTTCACCAGAAATATTATGACACGTGATGCACTTAACGTTCACGTTTTTGACTTGAACATTGTTCTCGCTACCAAAGAGTGTTTTGCAACCCCAAAACTTCAGCTTAGTGTGCAGTGGATCACATAAGTGAGGAGGTGTATCCTTTCTCCTCCCGCTGCTGCATTTGGTCTGTTTCTGGGTATTTTTGGCCTGGTCCAGACACCGGAAACTGGCCTGTCCAACTTAAACATCTCCAGATGAGTCTTTCTTTGGCTTTAAAATATACAACGGCCCCTCTTTTTTTTATTCCCCAGTCAAATACATATCTCTGTATATTGGAAGCTTCCTCAGTTTGCTATCACAAGGGCCCTGTAGTCTGAAAGCAAGAGAGATAGAGAAATGAAACAAAGCAGGGACTTGGGAAATGGGGTAAGGGTGGCCAAAGAGAGAGGAAAACAAAAATCTTCAAGATTCTGAGCAATAAAATTATGAGTTTATGAACTTATGTGCTTAAAATGAATATGAGTGTGGAAAGAGAAGAGGTAGATTCACAAACTTGTAAAAAGAAAAAAAGAAGCAAGGCTGGAAGGAACAATAAGAAGTGCTGAATTAGCGATCCTCTATCCAAAGTTTGTGCCTTTTTAGCATGCTCACCTCTCTGTGACCTGCAGAGAATATTGCCATAAAACACAAGGTGTAGGTGTCACTTACCTGGACTCTGGCTTTGTTATGAAACCAATTTGTTTATTTTCTGAGCTCGACTGGGTTTGTAATAAGATGCTGATCTAATCTATTTCAATAAAGCAATAGATCACAAGTGGAAAGCTCTGAACAGCTAAAGCAAACTGAGTTCACTCAAAAACCTACAAGTCACATGACTTTGAAAGTGCGCCCCATTAATTCATTTCAATCGTTCAGTATTAACAAACGCAAACCCGTCCTCTGTTTTCCACACTCTGTACGTATGTGTGCATGAGCTGCCGCACAGCCAATGGAATTAACCAGATCTTTAAAAAAAAGAAAGAAAAAATTTGCTCAAGACAAATTTCTTTCAAGTAGATAAACCACAAAATACTCAACAAAAAATGAAGTGCAACATGCACAACCTGCAAGAAGAGAAATCACAGTCGGAGATGGAACAACTTCTAACTTTGTCCGAAATTTGAGGCTGTTTAAAGAACTGTTAAAGCACTGTTAAAAAAAGACTTGAAAGGTCTTGAAATTCCAAGTTTCAAACTTGGGACTTGACAGTTGCATGTTTTGGCTTGAGACTTGACTCAGGACTTGAGGATAATGACTTGGAACTTTACAAAACAATGACTTGGTAAGATCATAAATGTTTATCACCTCCCTACAGAACTCCACTTCAGAAGATCTGAACTATCCCTGAGTTTGTGTTAGAGCTTGGATTTGACGGTCAGGCAACACGGTTGGCTCGTCTGAGCTGGAAAAGGTAACCTACACTGTTATATAAACACAGCTGAACGTTTAATTGAAGCAAGATGGAGAATCTCTTTAACCCTGTCCGTGGGACGCTGCGGTAGGCAGTTAGGGACCAGCACACACTCACTTTGCTCTCTGTGTCCCTCTGCCTCCAATTGCCTGCCTTCATATTTATGGAGACTAAATAAACACACATGTTTAAAACTCATCACACTCTGAGCAAGCAATGTTTGACATAGTCAGCTTCATGATGATTTAAGATGCTGAGATCATTATATCTGATGAGGCTTTGTGACTCGCCCGTAACATTAACGTAACAGCACCGATGTAAGGCACATAAAACACTCAACAGGCTACACAGCCTCAGTACAATTTGATGAGAGTGTGAAAGCCCGATGAAAATCAAAAGAAGGGCAAAATCCTGTTTTTTTTTTTTACCACTTAGGACTACTGGTATGGTGGCAGAGTAAGACGGAGCAGGGAGGGTCAGAGAAAGGCAGCCAGGAATGTCTGGAGAAACGACTGATCTGTTTTGTTTGTTCAAGTGTGTGTATGTGTGTGAGTGTGACTCCACGTCTGTGTGTGTGTGTGTCTTTGAGCTCCACCCTCTCTGCCCATGAGTGACTTTTCGGACTGAAATGTGGTTCCAGTTAGGCCGTTTTTAAAATCAGAAACATACTGGCACTTCAAACAAACATATTTCTGTAGTCAGCGCTGCTTTGTTCTCAATTTACTATAAACCTCCATTCCCAGACTTTTACTCACACACCCAACTCCCCCCACACGCACACACGCACACCCACACAACTTTCTTCTTTCTTTTATCGGAATCATAACTGACAGATGGAGGCTATTTTGAATTTAAAAAAAACTACATGGATATTTTTACCTGGAGCACTCAGATGAGGTGTTGAAACACTCAGCGAATGTATGAAGTATTATATTTTATAAATATTGTGGTATCTAAATACTTATTTGTGATGAATTCATACTAATCTATATAAGGCTTGACATCTCAATTCAGGTTTTGCACACAGAGGAGCTGCAGTGACTGAAAAAGATAGAAATACAAAGTAGTGCCAATAAGGCATACTCGTATCACATTATTACTTTGTAATTACGGTATACAGCAGAGCAGTTGGCCTCTAGATTGACCGAAAATGTAAAAGTGGTAAAGACTTTTGACCTATTGTTGATCGATAATGCTAACAAAGAACAGACTAATAAATTTTATCCATTTATGCCCACTGCTTTTATTTTTTAAGGCTAAATATGTGGTGATGCCTTTTATGAATTTGATTTCTCTAGACCTTCTCCAGACCCACATTGGGGTCTTGACCACAGCTTTGGGTCTCTCTGTCTTGTAATCAAAACATTAGGAGATTCTTCCCAATTGTTTTAATTTTTTTTTTTCAAACTTAGGGTGTTTTCACATCTGATAGTTTAGTAGATTTGGTTCGACTGGGGACCAAACTTGCAACATTTGTTACATTTTCAGCTGGTTCACACTGCATTGTGTCAAACGAACCAAACCACCTGTTTACCCCCCCTGTGGTGACGAACTGGACTTTCTAAGCAAATGAACTAGTGTTCACTGTTCACTGATTTTAATCCATTCATAAATATTCTGTTCTGTACCTCAAATCTCTTACTTAGATGTCAGTTAGTATCATGCAAGTTCTGCTAAAAGATTGCCTTTTTGTAAACAGCTCTTTTCATGACCACATTATCCCACTGCTTGCCCCTGGTGTCCCTTTTTCCTGCTTCTTCTTCATCTTTTGCACACTTTTAATTTGATGCTGCTCTGGTTCTGACATAAAGACGGTGGCTAAAAACAGCAACGATATCATCAATCATGTGCAAAAGCACTCATATGTAAACCTGAAGTCATCCAAGAAACATAGTATTTTTATACAAGACCACGGCAAATGTCTCCTAAGATGACATCCAATCCGATAAAATAATTCTGCAACCACAGTGTGATGACATAGCGCCACAGTGCGTCTCTTTCAGTGCACATGCACCATTAGTATACTGCAGATTCTTGCGTGCATGCACTATTTGAAAGACTTTATTCACAATAATTAACCATGTCTCATAAAAAAGGTCTTCATAGCACATGATTCTCTCTGGATCTGGATCTGCTCTTGTTCTCTGATTCTGCCCTCTATATTTCCCCTGCTCTGATACTGATTAGGTATTTTTTAAATTCTAGCACAAATGAATGTTTGGGTTAATAAAACCATTATGTGCACTATAATATTTAACTTTTATTTGTTTTGTGGTTTGGATGACATGTATTTGACCTAGTAATGTCAGAACAAAATTATGGGGGTAAAGAAGTCTGCAGTTGAAAGAAAGTTGAAAGAAAGGGGAGCCCTCAGGACGAATAGGTACCAGTGATGTCATGTCTTCGGGTCTTTTATCTTAATGAAACCCAGTCTTGGTGATTATGGAAGGACTGATCTACCAGGATGTGGACTGACTCTATGAGTCATTCACAAGGGAAGGATCTTTTACTCCTACACCTCCTCTCCTCATCTATAATTCACACAGTGAGAAATCACTGTGGACCCAAGTGACCCTGTGTTCACTGATACCGCTAGCAATGCACGCAGTGACACAGCGTGACGTAGAGCGAAGTGTTTGATCCGTCTGCTAATAGCATAAATGCGTGCTCCTTTTTTAGCTTGTAAACTCACTGAACTTTGATTAGTGACTCTTCTGATTTGACCTACCCTGCTCTCCAGCCTCTTTTGTCTTTGTTTTTGCTACCTCATGTGCAAATAAACAGCAAACTACACACACGCGCGCACACACACTCGGACACACAGCTTGTGGCATGAATTCAAGGGCACTGAGTGAAGCAGAGCAGTTGAACTGCAGTGGCCTCTATCCCCTGTCCCGTGACTGAAGAGAATACCAAACACTCTAATCAGTTATCTTCCTGAATATTGAACAGAGCTGTGTGCAAACACCTTTACAAATGTGTGTGTGTATCATTGTTCTAAAATATTCCCCCGGTCTATTAAACATGTACCTAGAGACCAGAACAGCAGGGGGCAGGAGGCAAAGCATCCCAGTCCTCAAGGTTCTTTACTGATTTTACCATTGTGTGTGTGTGTGTGTGTGTGTGTGTGTGTGTGTGTGTGTGTGTGTGTGTGTGTGTGTGTGTGTGTGTGTGT
>NW_013952492.1:1068665-1072572 GCF_001266775.1 Austrofundulus limnaeus
GTGTGTGTGTGTGTGTGTGTGTGTGTGTGTGTGTGTGTGTGTGTGTGTGTGTGTGGTGTTGTGGGTTTCCAGGTTAATTGGAGAGACAACCAATTCCAATGTTGCTCAGTGTATTGACTTTACAAGATCTCTGTAAGCTCCCACCTATAATAGCTCTTGGGTTTTGAAACCATTTACTTCTTCAGCTGAGCAGAAATAGCCATCACTGTCACACACTCACACACATCTGCATAATATCTGAGCAATCTAGGGGTGGCTGTGGCAGAGCAGTTAAGAGAGTTGTCCTGGTGGGTTGCCAGTTTGATCCCCCGCTTCAGCCGTCTCAGTCATTGTGTCCTTGGGCAAGATGGTGGTCAGATGTAAAGCACTTTAAAAGTTCAGTCCATTTACCATTTACCATATATGGTGCTTGCCCACAACATCAAAATAAATAAATTATGAAAGTCTGTGCAAAAGTATTGAGCAATCCCTCAATTTGTTGCATTTTGCTTCTGAAGTCAGATTTTCTTTTAGTGGTCATAATCAATAGCTTTTCTGAATTTCTGAAGGCATTTAAAAGTTTTTCTTTGTTCCTCAGCAACTTTTTAGCTTCTTTTTGTCAAATACGTAACTGTTTTCTTAGGAACGTGCTATGTTTTTTGGTTATTTAGGTACTTTATTTTGACCTGTGTAGCACTCAGGCATACAAAGTTTCTAAGATCATGGAAAGAACCAGAGATGTATTGACAGATAATGTACATCTTAGCAAAGAAAAAGTTTTAAATTGCATCATTACACACTTTGCTAGCAATCTCTTATGAAGACACATGAATGTTCCAAACTTTTGGTTGAATCTACAGAAAACACAGAATGCAGAAGATGTTCTTCTTTCAGATCCGGTCCTATTTTTTTTAAATAATTTGATTTCAGATTTTCTTCACTAGATATCGTTCTTTTTATGGCTTACACTTTTTTTTTTTACCTCCATCATTTTTTTCCCTTACTTTTAAGCACTTACTAAAGTATACGTACAAGGACAGGACAGAAAACAAATACAAAAGCAAGCAGAGTTGAAAGGAAAACTATGAAAAACCTCAAAAAAGCTTCAAAAAATGACAGTGTTAAATAACAAGAAAATCTGGCTTTTTATAAGCAAAGTGTAATGAAATTATAGATATTTGCACAACACTATATATAGTGGAAGAAATGTAGGGCATCAAGAAGAGGAGGCGTTGACGCACAAAGTTTAAAAACTGTAGACAAAGCTACAACTCAAGGGTATAAACTCAAAGTTAAAAGGCACAGAGTGAAGATTTTCCTCACAAAGTGATTTAAACCAGTTGATGACAGTTTCACAATACCAAGATGGCAAAACCCTTTGCTCTACAAAGTCAATATGCACTTGAGACTTCACAAACAAAATCCCTTCAATTCCCCCCCAATCCACTTTTCTCAGCACCCCCTTAGGCTATTCTGGCTCAGTTGACGTAACACGGGTATACGTGTGCGATCAGTACAGTTACAAGTATTCAGAGGGGAAACACAAATAAATGCTTCAGCAGAGAAGCAAAGAGGCAAGGAATTCACAGGGGGAGTGTCTGAAAAGGGTAAGGGAAGACGGCCAGAACAAAAATGAAGGAGACAAATAAAAGAGACAGTAGGATAAATATTAATGATAAATAGAAGCAAGGAGAGTAATGAAGTGAATACAGGCTGAGACATTCCCCCATTTCTCTTCAGGATCTTGTTGGAAGTATTGACAAAGAGCGGAACGAGAAAGAACTATTATCCTTTTAGCCTGTCTGGTTGCCTTCCACGGTGCTCTGCAGTGGGGGATTTATCAATCTATAGCTTAGGTTTGTTGTGACTGGACTCCATTACTACGAGCATGATTTCTCTAGTAATGAAAAATGACCCAGCTCATCTGCAGGGAGAGCCCTTTGGCAGCTGCGTGTGTTCCCTGTGTGAGTGTGGGCGCAATGCCTCTTGTCCAAAGAGAATCCCACTACAGTAAAAGGTTTTGAATGTCTTCCATTTGGTCATTTGGCTTCGAGGAGAGCCAGATTCTGAATGTACAGATGGAAAGCAATACAAGGACTTGATCAAACACAAAGTTTCCAGAGCTACAGATGAAAAGTGATTTTTTTTTTCAGTTATATGGAAATCTTTGTGAAATTGTTTTTGGATATCACCATTATCGAAAACATATTTCAGACAGTTTGAGGACATTGGGTACATGAATAATTGCAAAATGACGACTTGCATGTCTCTCATATAAACTACAGCACATTGGCTGACCAGATCAGAAATCAATCATTAAAGCTTTATTTTGTCCAATCATAAAGTTTTATTAAAATACTGTTAATTCATTAATATTTTCCCACTGGTAAATTATGATATTTCATGACCTAAATTATCTACAAAATTGTAAACCTCTATTTATTAAACACATGTAGATCCGCTGTTAGAGGATGTAATATCCATACAAATAAAGGATCTGAAAGTCCCTCGGAGGGATTTCCTCAGATATTTACCAGATTCCCGTCGTAATCCTCCAGGATTACCATTCTACACTAAGGCCCCAACCTCTGAACCAAAACATCATAAAGCTCTTACATTCCCAACTCTAATGCCACGGTTAAACCTATCAGTTCACTCAACGGAGACGGACCACCTCCAAAAACCTTGTATCATGCTCACTATGGCCACGATTCAGACACATTTAGCGGACTTAAAGGGATGTCTGCCAGATTTATCAAGTAGGCTGCTCAGGCTGACCCAGTGTACAGTAAACCAGATATGACAAACACTCTGTTTTAGTTAAAACATGACTGCGCTCCATTATGGCTGCTCATAAATACTGGAATTAAAATTGAAGGCTATGATAAATTAAGAAACACATTTGGCCATGCTTATTAAATCCTGTTTGTTTGTCATGCAATAATATTTTCTGTTTTTACTTTGACGGTGGTCCTATGATAGCTTATAGTTGATGGTTGAGATGGTAACCCTACAAAATGTGAGGCTGTAAACTAGGGATAGTATTTACAGAGTGGCCAAGATTAAATACTTGGTTTAAGTTTATGGCCAAATTTAATCTATCCTATTAAAATTAAGCTCATCTTTTTTTATATAAAAAAAACAAGTATAACATTTATGTATTTGTCTCCATCATTATGGCTTCACATATTTATAGAGTGAACATTGTGTTACAAGTCATCAAAACATAAAAAAAATCCAAACATCCTGCTTCAAACATTTTAGGAGAAAAAGAAAATCAATATAAATTAGAGCAGGCACCTTTGGGACTCAGTGCATCATGATATTAATAGTTTATATACTGTACACTCGCAGGCATGGTTTAATATAAAATATGATCCTGTTTGCCAAATGAAATTGTCACATAAACTGCATCTGGCCTGCAGAGCTTGTGACACAAACACCTGTAATTAATTTAGCATGTGATCCTTATATCAAGTAGTGAGACATATTAGAGTTTAGTGAGGTTAAGAAGCTTAAAATACAAAGCTTCAAATCACCAGACGACTCATAAAACGCATTTATATGAACAAAGATGATGACAGATTAAACTTTAATCATGGCTCTTACGTCACGGGGTGGCAACAAAACATTACGTTACATTTTAACTGATGAGGAATCTCCACAGGAGCCACTTTCATTTACTATGTTCAGACGGCTACAAAGTTTTGGCCCCTGTAGCTTTTTCCCTCTTTCACATGCTCACAATTACTCTCACACACCAAACATTTGATAAACCTGGGAATGGAGCAGTGGAAATGCTTTCCAGATGAACTATGCAAATAAGACCAAATCTCCTGGGAGACACTGTTAAACGACTTTAACAACAAAAACAGGCTAAAGGAAGTGTGTGTGTGTGTGTGTGTGTGTGTGTGTGTGTGTGTGTGTG
>NW_013952492.1:1072742-1086854 GCF_001266775.1 Austrofundulus limnaeus
TGTGTGTGTGTGTGTGTGTGTGTGTGTGTGTGTGTGTGTGTGTGTAGAGAGAGAGAGAGAGGGGATATTAATGTGTGTGCCCATGTAAGAATATCAAACACAAACAGGCCTCAAGGTGGCTGCCAACAAATTAGATAATTACAAAAAAATAAACAAAGTAAAGGAATATTTTTGGCAACAAATGGTCTCCTGTTCTTTCTTTTCAGAATAGTTTTCCCACTGTTAGTTCTGGGGGAAAAAATCTCACATTCAGATCATAACTCTGGCAGTGAGAATCAAGGACTGCTGACAGACTGTAGTACTGATCAAAATGCCTCAGTAGGAAGTCATGAGTTCAGTTTCACTCTCCGTCCAATGGTTACTTGGATGGGAAGCAGTGGGGGGGGGGGGGGGGTATTGAAGGTTGGGAATTAGTAAATCACAGAATTCCCATTCTGAGTATTTGTCTCCATGTCATCAAGTTATTTATTGAGCTCTGTTTCAGAGGAATGTGAGAACAAAGGGATAAGTGAGCATGAGAAGCAGATGGGCTGAAAAAAAAACCCCAAGTACAATCGTGACCTGATTCAAAGAAGCTGCTGGCTAAATCCTTACTTTAAAGAAATCCACCTGCCCTAAAAACAACAGGTTTTGACCGAAGGCCCACGACTTACAAAATCACAGGCAAAAACGAACTCACCAAACAGTGACAAATGAGCTGACAAAAGAAGGATTCTACAGTTTGGCAGTTTTACATGAGTGTGTCTTTGGTTTGTGTCATAACGGTGCTCATCAGAGAGATGAAGAATATAATTTATGACAAATGGTTTTCCTCGCAGGGAAAGGCCAGACCAGGTGAGTTCAGTCAGTGGGAGTAAACCGATCTAGTTTTCTATCGTGCACAAGACGCAGGGCAGCCTACAAGTTCAAACAGCAGCAAGACAAAATGAATATGCATGATAGATGGGACATGATGTGAGATGTGAAAAATGTATAAAACATTTGGGATAACGTTGCTAGGGAACAGTTGGGCTCTAAGTGCATTTGGCCTCCAGGAGAACCAGCTTCCTGCCTGCTCCTGTTATTAAACAAGTGCTGCGACAGGAAATAAATGAGTCTAGGATGCTTACCTTGTCAAGTCTGGAAAAAAAAAGAAGACCTAAGGGGATGCTAAACACTCTTGGCTTTGCTCGCAAGTCACTTCTATTTCTAGAGAACAAAATACTGGCTTGCAATAACTTTTGAGAGTTGCATTACAGTGGTGCATGTCAACATGATTTTTTTTGCAAACAGAGGAACGGCCAACCACCTGTGTTTGCTGAAGCCTTTTGCAGATGCAGGATATCCTTCCTTCGGAATGGGATGAGGGTGATACGAAGGGGAGGGGGAGAGATGGAGAAAAAGAAACAATGAACACAGCTGAAATCGATGTGAGTGCAGCATCACAAGAAATGACAAATAATCGCCCAGAGACACCGTCTCACACGTGTGTAGCAGAGCTCGGCCCCCACACACCCGCTGGTTCTAACCCTGTTTACGGGGTCACAACACAAGAGGAAAACGTGTGACTGGAGGCTGTTGAGTCAATATTACTCAGTTTGATGAAGGAAAGTGTGAACACACGGCTGCATGCTCTCAAAAGGCAAAGGAGTGTATGTACGTGCGAGCGAACAACGTTTGGTTCGTGCAGCACAACGACTGACTGCTGCCTCACACAACACCCAAAGAACTGCGAGTGGAAAGTCATCACATTCACACACAAGTTGCGTGTCGCGCACTGTTGCAGAGTCCGGTAAAATATGTGGGCTAGGCACATGAGTGAAAGTATTTGGCTGCTGGTGATGGATTCTTTTGCCAGAGTTGGGAAAAAAAACAGTGAAGTGATTTGAGTGGGAAATGCAAAAATAGAAAGTCTGCGCTGCAGAGCAGATTGGGTCCAAACACGGAGATGGAAATGTTCCGTTAGACCGGAGGGGAGAACAAGTGAAAAAGAGGTTTGGAAAACTGCAGAGAAAGTGAAAACAGACTGACAAAATGTGTTAAGACTGTTAACTCCTTCTCTATTTACATCACTCATCCAATTTTGTGTGTCACTTGTGTAAGCCTGTGTTTCTCGTTAAAGAAAACCATCAGCACACTGAGACAGGGATACCCCCGTCCTGCTGCCTGACAGGGTGGACTCCACCTTGTCTGCCTTTTCAATCAACTCCACCTTGGACCATACCTCTTCTCCAGGCCCAGCATTTATGTTCTTTGCAGCTCCTGAAAACATTCGTTGACGGGATGTTTTTAAAAAAAAGTGCAGCTGAAAGTTGTTTTAGTACAACTTCTGTTAGACCCATTTGTCTTTGAAGCATGGAGGGGTTCCAAACAACGGTCTGGCATGATTTTCAGTTTCCTCTGATTGTGTTCTCCTCCCTCAGGATGCTTAAACTTAAGACTTGCACAAGACCACATTTAAAGACAAAAGTTAGAACAACATCTCAACTTATTTCTCTCTTGAGAAGGAAAAGGGAATACGAGCCGAAAGGCAGGGAAAATCCACAAGATGTGTGTAGGTTTAAGTGTTTTTCTGTGCATGTATGTAAAGATAAACCCAAAAGGCTCTCTCTATGAGCCTGTTGGGTTTGTTCTGGGGCTGCCAGCTGCATACAGGGCACATGGGGTGCCTGCAGAATACTAATAGCACCATGAAAGGCTTCAGCACCGAAATCAGGCACACTGAAGTGCATACTGATCAACCGTTTTGCTGAATCACGGCTCGAAAAATAAAAGACTTTGTCACTTCTGAAATGCATTCAAACACGAGCTACAGACGCTGCGGAATTGGAGCAAACTGGCACATTAAGTTTGGGCAAAGTTTTCAGAGAGATAAACAGAAATACTGCAAAACAGTTTGTGTTTTTATGGTAGATATTCACCAGTTGGGTGAACATAGTTACACTTACCGGCTTAACTGCTTGGTTACAAGCTGGCAGAACAACTTCCTGTTATCTTTTGTTTGATCCACAAACGCACACAAAAACAGTGGCAGGTAAAAAGAAAAAGACTGAAAAGGGAATTTCTGTCCTTTTACTCTTAATGAAACAAATCAGTCAGGTTTAACCCTGCTCGATTTTGGCAGCACAGCCTTTTTCTTGAAGGGCATACCTGGCCTGCAGTACATCATCTTCTCCCTGTGTTGCTCTCTCTTTTAGCCTCAAGCCTTGACACCCAGATATCAAATACCATTTATAAATATTATACAGCAAATAAATGGACAATAGATGGGAGCAAACCTAATTCCTGTTTCATCGTGTGCAATTTAATTAATGCACGTGTTGAATGAGAGGCGTGATTTGACGCTTGCACAGCCACGTCACATTGTCACTCCTCGTGCATTTCGAGGCCTACCTGATAAAGAGGCCTTGAAACACACCTGTTGGTGTGCAACAGATGCAGAGGCCCAGGAAGGTTCCTGGCGTGCACACAAAGGCGTCGGATGGCCGTGGAGCCGAGAGTCCACAGTAGACCCCGCTGAGTACAGACCACCTCATCCAGACCCAACATGGCCGCCTCCATTCCTGCACTGACTCAGCAGCACAGCTTGAGTTTCATTCACCGGGACATCCGGTTATCACATTCAGAAAGCTTTCGTTGCACAGGTGAACCACGCGGGGGAAGAATCCACAAAGGCCAAGGTAATGAAATAAGTGGAGCCTTTAATTGTCCTCTTGGTATCTACTTAGCTCCACTAGATTAATATTCAGGTCATCCCTGGAGATAAAAGTCTCTGTCTTCTCTCTCACTGGGCTTCACCGTTCTGATGTCTCCTCAAGGTCAAACTCATCCAGTTCCTCTGTCCGAGTCTCACACAGCTAATGGTCTGTGCTGACTCCTCTTGCTCCTCTGGTCCACTCTCTTTTCCTCTCTCTGAAGCAACACAGCCTCTGTTCCCTGGCCTCAAATGCCACAAACACAAACATTCCCACTAAAGAAATGCAGCCGACCGCTCCGTTTGTCTGACTGGTACTTGGTTTTAAAGTGATACGCACTCTCATCCAGGGGAGAGAAACCAGTTGTCTCACGTTCTCCTCTCGGAGTGTCAGTTTTCCATGCGAAAGGGATATGCTTACAGGCTCGCACACCTCTCACACACCTGCTCAGTCAGAACTCATTCTGTATGTTTTATAATTCGTGAACATTCCTTTCCAGAGACACAGGACACAATGCTTGCTTGTGCATGGATACAAAAAAATAAATAAATAAAAAAGATTTTAAAAACTTGAATAATAGTGACTAAACACATACGTTGTCATCTGGTCTCAAAGGGATGAGCCTTTTCCTTCCAGAAGGCACTGGGATTTTAGCCAGAATATTTCAAAAGAGTACACATTTTTCCTTTCAGCCACTGTTCCCAGGCTTATGTGTCCCAGTTTGACCTATAAAACTCTCAAGACAGAAAAAGAAACTTGAATAAACAACGTCTTTTCATCCAGCTTTGGTCAAAAAGTAAAAAAAAACAACTAGTTTGATTACTTTAAACGTAGGGATAGAAATGCACTCTTAGTTTTATTATAAAGTATATCTTCCTACACACAGTATATAACAATGGCCACATGGAGGCAATACAATCCCCATGTACAGTAAGAGCTGTGCACAGCTATTGGAGACTGTGTGTAATTATTTTTGTCAGTAAATGCTTCCTAATGGAGCAGCTAAAACAAAAACAATCTTAAAAATAAATGTCACCTTTTTCTGCTAGGGTATAAAAGCTTAGCCTTTTTTTAATCTTCTAGGTCTTTTATCAAACACTCTTGATCAATATAAAAGTCAATAAATCGGGCGCTGAACTGGAATTCTTTGACCTTCTGTAAAACCCAGTCCGACTGTGGGTGGCTTAAATGGGATTTTATAGACCTCTTTGATTCATTGTGAGGTTTAGCAGTACAATAAGTCACTCCTTCTCTGCGGAGTTGGTGTCATGTGTGAGGAAGTGTGCAAACAAACTGCTTTAATCATTTGATTGCGCATCAAGGCTTGTTCTCCACCAGTCAAACTCATAATGCACTCAACATTTCACAAAGATCCAAAATAGCAGGAATAATATGTACTTTTTAAGCTACCCTCCTCTTTCAGGGCCTCTTATACCGTGTCTTGAGAAACCCACGAGGAATGTGCGCTGTTCCTACGGTGTGACTTGTCCAAAAGGAAACAGGGCTCGACTGGGGATGCTCAGCCCCTCAGCAACTGTAATTTATAATGGTGGGGTGTAAATATTTGCTGTGGCAAGGGGGGGGAGGCGAGAGGTTAGGTATGACAGTGCTCCGTTCCCATGATTCCCCATGTTTGCAATGTCTCGCTGAATTCTGGGAAAGGTCAGGCCAGCGCTGTGATTTAAACCGACATGACCAGAGTGTCAGCTGGTCGGCCATTATCACAGTAACAAGATGAGGAGGAAAAGACTTTACGCTTTATGTTCAGCACTGTGGTTAAAAAAAAAGAATAAAAAATACACTAAGGCAGACATTACTGATGACAGATAAACTCCAAACGTGTATGCACACTTGTGAGGTCACTCCAGTCTTGACACAAACAGAACAGAGGAGAAAACTCTTGCACCATAATCTCTTAACTTTCTCCCTCTCATGCTGCCCCTTTAATCTCTCCCTCTCATCTTTCTCTATCTCCCAATCTTCTTCCTGCTCTCTGATCCTCACTCAGGCGTGTTACACTGGCAGTGCAGGCGAGTCGGACGGGGAGAAAAAGGAGGAGAGCAGGGGATGGAAATGGGTCACACATGCACAGCTCATTCAGCAGATCATTCTCAGCTGAGGCTGGATAAATTCCCTGAAAACAGTTGTCTGTCTCTTAATGGAAACAATAACCCTGGCTTTTAGCTTGTTCAAGTTGATTTTTTTATCATCAGTTTGTTTTCAAGCTGCTGTCACAGAAAATAAAGATTGTGAGTGACGTAAGCGCGCGGAGCCAGACTGAAATTCAATTCCAATCAGTCGGCTTTAATGTGATTGTATTAGAAGTGCAAGCAGGAAAATCAATGACATAATGCAATGTAGCTGGAGACAAGCATGACAGCAGGGAGACTTTGTCTTCGTGTGCACCCTGAGCTCCAGTTTGCAACAACTCAAACAAGAGATCCTCCGCATGTGAGCAAAGAACAAAACACTTCTGATGACGTTAATCCTTTGAAGTATCAGGAGTGTAGAAGTTGACCCAGTTCTTTTTGTATTTTTTTTTGTATTATACTACACACATGCACAAAAGGGGGTTCACTCGCGAAAAACATGGACGCACGCGAACTCTCTCTTGAGCTAATCATTGCCTCCACTTTGCCTCGCAGATAAATATTAATGAGGATTGCCGTGTTACTTCAGAACACCCACAGGAAAACAAGAGACTGCATCTCGTTTTTAGCCCTTCTTTCTTTTTGTCACTCATTCAGAAACACACAAACACGCAAACACACACACACATTCCTGCTGCTTTTACCATCTTGTAGTAAGTCTCAACAATCTCCCACCTCTTCCTTTGTTTTTCTTACACTGTCACTGCAGGACTGACACACCAATTTGCGACCCACACGCAAACAAAAACCACATGAGCTATGAATAAACTCCTTCATGTGAGTGAGTCACAGACAGACATCGCCTCTGTTCTCACTGAGACATCTCATCTCTGTGCAACAAAGGGCACACATTGTGCTGGGATATTTAAAGAACATTTCGGGGTCTCCACTTCCTGTTTTAGGGGGAGATAGAATTCAGATTCCATTCCCATCAACCCACACTCCTCTTCTCCCCCCCCCCCCCCTGTCTTTCTGCTTCTTTGGAGGATCCCATGCTGTCTTCTCTGAGAAGAGCGAAGCAGAGAGATAATGAAGAAATCTTTCTGAGCTGTGCGTGAAGGTGGCAGAGGATGGGAACGCGCGAACACAAAGGCAAGACATCATCCCCGAGTCCGTGCGTCTATCTGTCCATCCGACGGGGGATATTTTGGCTGTGTGCACAAAAGTCCGACCTCACTATAGCTACCCTGCTAACAGCCTGTCTCTATAGAGAAAACACATTATCAGCAGCCCGCTGCCTTCTGCCTGCACCCGCAGTCAGTAGGCGACCGTCTCCTCACTTGATCAGTGTTTAGATTTACTTTGAACTTGCACGCAGCTGTGTCACGAGCGTATAGGTCCGCGGGTTGATTTTGGATGGGGAATAAAAGAGGGAAAATGAATAATACCACCGAGTGATGAAAGAGACGGGGTGGAGAAGAGGGTGGGAGTCTCCTGCATGGCCCCCTCCTTTCCTCACTTGCTCAATAACATTCTTCTTTCTGAGCTGCCTTAGGGATAAAAGGGGGTCCCCTTTCATGCCAAACAGGGTGTGGTGCGAGGCCTTCAGGAGCTGTGTGTTATTCCCACCTCTTTTTTTTCCCTGCCCCTCATCTTCTCTTTGTCTGTTTAATTGGACCGAATGACCACAGCTCCCACCTACAGTCCTGCGGGCATTTTTGAAATCCCAGGGAATCAATACTTTAGCGAGGAAAAGGAGAGCTGCTGGGGCAACGGCTCGAAGCTCGAAACAGATCCACGCTGGCAGTGGGCTGATAAATAAATTAAACGGCAACTTACGCCGGGTGTTGTTTTTGGGCTTTGGCGGCCACGTCAACTTTCCAGGGGCTTCGATGAATTAATGTCGAAACAATTAGATCAACCTGACCCCGCCGAACGCCTGGGTCCAACGTTGACCTTCTCTGTGATTGGTGAAGACCAAATGTTTAAAGGTAACAAGGATTGATTAGTATTCCTGCCTTATCACTTGCCTGGCTGCTTCTGGCTTATAGGTGTAAACAAGTGAATTGCATTTATGCTTTTGGGTCAAATTGTGTTTCCAAACGTGCTTGTTTGAACTTCTCCCTCGCTTGACAGTAATCCGCCACTCCCACCTTAATGCCCTCGTGCCCCCAGCGGTGCTTCGACAACATGTTGTGGTCGAATGGTTTATCCTAAAAAATTAGGCAAACACAGGAACTACACTGATAAACACAGATGCCAGACTTAAATACATAACCTCTTCAATTTGTTTTGTTTATAGCTTAATTTAATACAAAAAAAGAACTGAGCGGATCAGGGTAACAAAGGCGGAAGATAATCCTAATTCAAACTGCTTAGAGGTAATCTAAAGAGAAAACATCCACTCAAAAGATGTCAACATCCTCTACATCCAAAAACTATTATCACTTACGTCTTTTTTTGTTTTTGGAAAGTTTTTATTTCTTGACATTGCAAGACATTGAATATGGTTTTATATGAATTTTTGTTCAGACGAAGGAGAAAAAAGGTGTTATCAAATTTTTATTGCGACTAAGCATGCTTCCCAATCTACCATTGTTCTAGTATGAACAACAACGGCCCTTTCTTGTAGGTATTACTCAATTAAATGATATAGAAATCCACATCCATCACAAACCACTGAAGTAGACGTGAGGCGATCTATCTGAATTAGAAAAGTGACAAGACACAGACGAAAAGATGGCTCTTCATTTTGCAATCTGAACTCTAATAAAAAAACAGTCTGTGAGATTTGATTTGTTACCATTTTTCAAGCCAGTTAATAAATGCTAATAGTTTACAGACTTGAGCCGTATTAAGCCAGAAGCAACGAGCTTTCACCAACCACAGCATGTTCACCGAAAACAGATGTGACAACAAAGGCTTCCGAGTGTGCCAAAACGCATACATTTTATTTTAAGTTGGCAGAAATCTCAGCTAAAACCTTCCACTCTGCTAATTTAGCCGCTTATAGACCGATACTTTGTGGATACTTAAATTTACATGATGTTTATTTCCCCTTGCACAGAAGGCTACAGCTATTGCGTTTGCACAAGGCTGAGATTGGGAATGATTGCTGTGAGTTATCCAACAAGACATGTCAGAGCAGGACAAAACTGCAGCAGTGTATAGAAATTAAAGTATTTAGACATGTCTCCGTAAAGGCATGCATGTGGATGGAAGAGCTTTGTTTACCTGCCATGGCAATGAAAATAGCAATTTTTTCCCTTAATGCTGATAAATTTGACTTTGTTTTCTGCATGTGCGGTCAAAATCGGACATTTTCAGCGTCTTATAGCAAATACATGCCTCTCATATACAATATTTGCCAAACACACAATAATGCACACAAGTTTATGTAAATCACTACTTTTCAATTTAGCTGTTCACAGCTGGCTACAAGACAAATGCGAGGCGGGCGAAAGGAATGCAATCAGGATAGAGAGAGGCCCCACCTCTCGGAGCGTAAAAATCTGCATTCTTCATTAATTAGGGGGACTTGATTACCTGTGAGTGGATGTGATGTTTTTAGCCAATCAAATGCCAGGAATTTCTTCTTGAAAATCAAACATACAATTTTTTTTTTCAGATTGCCACCCAAAGCGAGAGTACACAAACTTATTCCTAATAATAACTGAGCCTGTGCTCCCTCTGAAGTCGTCAGGACAACTCAAGCAACCCAGAGGTGTTGTTTGTATTGCTCTTAAGAAGGACGCTGACAGCATGTGGGGGTGGTGGGGTTCTGTGGCTGGGCTTATTAAAATGAAAGCCGTCCTCATCCAATACACAATCAAGCTGTGTGATTTATGAGCACGTGTGTATCTAGCGGCATCCATGTGTACACAGTTAGTTAAACTCAAAAGAGCTTAGACATCTGAAAAAAAAAAAGCAAGTTATTGTGCCAAAATGTCAAATTACAATGCATTAGAGAAAACAAACTCAAAAGGGAGACAAAACTCTCCTCTGTGTGATCCCGGTGGCACTTTGTGATCTGCACCCGGGAAGACCTGTAAGCCTGAATCACTCATCACCTGGACACACATTGTGTTTAAGTCTGATTCACTTAATACCAGTGTATTTACAACATGAAAGAACCCCGATGTGCATCACACACCTGCAAACGTTTCTTTTACACACACACACACACGCATGCTCACGCTCAACTCTTAGGTGGTGTAAACACTTTTTTTTCTAAAGAGTAGAAGATCTGAATCATGTGGCAGGCTGCAGCCTGTCTTTTCAGCTGACATAAAGGGTAACTTTGAAAGCACATTCTGTATTTAAGCTTAACTATTATCTCTGAGTGCACACCCACAAGACTGACAAGAAAACACGTACGGCTTCTGGTGCCTGGAGGACAAACTGACTTGGGTTGTACAAAAAAATAAAATAAAATCAAAATTCAACACTTTAAACAGATTGAACTGGAGGCTATGGCTGGTTTAGGTTGATAAAGGAAAGCTATCAGATGTCTGGAGTCAGTTTAATTGCCCTGACAGTGACAGGCAAACAAGAGCTCTCCCACAGAGAAACTTCACTGTAACCTTGAATGTCAGGATGTTGGTGGAATCAGTGACAGAGAGCTGCAAAGATTGTCAGCAAGAAGTATTGTCCATTGTGGAGATTAAAAGCTTTGCTCTTGACTTCTACCAACTCAGATCTAATTCTGGATTAGTCAAGAAGCTTTTGAAACCCCACTCACACTCACAGCCAATTATGAGCACACAAAACAAGGAGATAAAGTAAATAATAATAATTTTTAAAAAGGACAGGAAGGAGAAGGTGAGGACCTGAGCTGGTGTCTTACCCTCTCCCCGCTGTTCCTCCGCAGAGTCCCCACCGGCAGCTTCAGCATCAGCCGGCGGGTTCTCCCGGGCGTCACGGCTCCCTGGACCACCATGGTGCGCTCCAGGGTTTGAGTCTCTGCGGGCGTGCGCGCATGTGTGTGAGCGTGGGAGGTGGGTGTCCTCGCCGTCCCGTCCAGCCTGACAGCCGTGCTCCACGCGAGCTTCCACGCGTGGGTGTGTGTGTACGAGACGAGTGGAGGAAATGTGTGTTCGAGGCGCGGAGAACTCCCACTCTGGTCTTATGTCCCCCTCTCAGCTTCAGCTTCCCTCTGGGTTGAAACACTGCCCATGGTTCTGCTCAGCTCAGCACACACACACACACACACAAACACACACACAGACACACACATACACACACAGTCTGCTGCTCTCAGGAGGTGAATGAGTGTGTGAGAGAGAGTGTGCGGGAGGCTTTTGTCTCTCCCTCCTCTTGCTCCGACAGCTTCCCCTCCCTCCCACTCGTGCTCACTTCCTCCAGTTGGGGGCTTAACCAGGTCACTGGATTAATGTGACGTCGCTGCTCTTATTAGCATACGCATCTGAGTCACGTGACACAAAAAATACATTTCATGTGAGCACACAGATCCCCCCTCCACCATCCCACCCATCTACCACCACACAAGCACATTTCCAGCCCTTACGCGGGGAATCACGTGGGGAACCTCAAAAGGAATACGGGATGTTTTGCCATCTGGTAGAGAGATTATCTTTGAAACCCCACATCCAGCTTTCTCTCCCTGCCGTGTCTGAGCTGAGACACAAAGGAGGGAGTTACAGACATGTAGAGATGAACATATGAGCCCAGCTCATGCAAACACACACGGCCGGACTTTACAAAGGGTTCACCAGGGCAAGGTTTACCCCCCCCCCCCCACCCAACTGCAATTATTGCTCTAATGAATAAATGTTTTCTAAACACCTCATTTTACTTGTTTTTAATTATGTCCAAGCCGACATCACTAAGAGTTCTTTCTTTGTTTTTACAGTTTTTGAGGGTGCAATCACACCAGTCCTGTTTAGCCCACCTTAATCCAACTCTAGTTCATTTTCCTACAAAGTCCTTTTAAATGTGTTTACTCTGATGCATTGAATCATTACATTAAAAAAACAATTGATTTTAAATCTACTTTTATGATAAAAAAAGAAAACAAATTTTTTTTTCATCGGAGGGCCGGTTGGAAGTCACAGCTGGCCTGATGTGGCCTGTGGGCCGCCAGTTGAATGTGAGAATAAATGACAACAAACATATTTCTTACAGTCTGTGCAGTCTAAAGTGTAGAAATTGTTCAGATTTAGTATGTTTTTGAAGCAGAGGCAGTAGATTACTATCACTGTAACTACAGGCGCAGAGGGCTGCAGCCCCTTGTTCAGCTGAGTCAGTCCCCTGCTTCCATCACCGCAGTCTTCACATGTCCATTAAAGCTATTGGACCCATGAGTTAAGGCTGCGCCAAGTGACTTACTGTCATTTTCCCATCATCACTCGCTGCTGAGCTCTGTTTGTTTCTGCACATCAATACTTGGCTGTCAGCTGATTAACTTTAGTTAATCAGCTGAGTATCGATGTGCAACAAACTAAAGCTGCACACAGAGGCAGCGCTGGCTGGAACTGCTGCTGGCACGCATGTATAGTAAGGGAGCAAAAAATCTTGTTATAGTGATAGTTTGGATGTTTTGTTGAAAAATTATGAACAAACACTATCTTATTTGTTGTAAATAGTTTTTTAAACGACCTTCATTTGGAAAAAATAAAGTTGAATTTTGACTGGATTGAAAAACTCTTGTCTTATTCCAATGTGGCCAAGTTTAAAATAGCTCAACACCAATCTGAAAAAAAAAAAATCCTCAGTGTTTCAAGCAAATGTTGCTTTATGAAGCTTCACACTGTCAACAACATTTGCTGTATGTGTTTAAGGTGAAGGGACAAACACACGGGGAGGGAAAAAAATCTTTAGCTGTAATCCTCAGTCACCATTATTTATTCAACACTCTGTCCCACATCAGCGAGTGAGTGACTGTGGCCTACATGGAAAATATCAGAGGGCTATTTATAAAATTATTCTGCAACACTCGGGACTTAAAGGAAAATGGAGGAAATGTGAAAAGTTGAACTGAAAACCATGATTCATTCTGTCTGTTCGCAGTGAGGCTGCTGTTCTGTGGGCTTCTGAGCGTGATGCCGATTCAGAGGATGATGACAGAGAATGAACCTCTGCAGCTGATTTGGGAGTCAAAAACCCTCATCGAGCGGCAAGAATCTAAGATGCCTTTTGCCTCTAAAGCTGCTGCCCTCCAATTGAACCAACGGCTGTTATTAGAAAGCTGCAGAAACAAAAACAGAATTAAAGAATAGAAAGAGGAATTACTCCCCCGATTAGGAGAAATGTTAATGAGGGAAACAAAGCAGATGGATTTTATTTCTGCGGCACATTTACGTGTTTATCTGCTTTGTTCTTGGCAGTGATAATAATAATAAAAAAGAAAAACAACAATTCTAATTTGTAGCTTTTTGGCATTGTTCTGCATTAATTTACCCTGATAAGTCAGCCAGCCTCTGCCCACGGCTGTCTGACTCATCCCGGCGGTCCAGTTTCTCATTGTGCTTGTGTGCGTGTGCATGTATTGTGTAGGAGTGTGTGTTTATGGAATTGCCCTCGAGTTAGACTCTGCCCATCACAAGCAGGAAAGGAGGGGGTTGGTTGTTTGTGTTTTGAGACTCCGCAAATTGCAAGGTATTGCGTTTCAGAAATATTGGAGGAGGAGGGGGGGGGGGCAAACAAAAAAGATAAACACTTACATTTGAACAGTTCCACAGTGACTGTGTAACATAATCAGTTTCTCACTGTCTGCCTCTGTTTATGCTTTCTTATCTCTATGATGCTGTTTTCCTTTATCTCTTCAGCGTGAAGATGAGGAGAAAGTGGGGTCCTTGCACCCTTTATCGGGCCTGAACCAATCATAACGACTTCTCCGCAGGGGAGCATCTACTTCAATTACCATCCATGCATCAGTGTCGGCGTGAAGAAGGCCTGGGAAACACGTTTACGGGCCCAACAAGGTAGCTGATTTTGTCGCGAAAACTGGGACACGTGTGCCGCTCGCTGCAAAAATCTAGGTCAAATTTGTACTTTTGAGAGATTTGTTGGAACTCTAGGACAGGTTGTCTCGCTCAAATTGTGCCTCACATCTGCTCAACCTGCGGGGAGGTAAATGTGCGCGCGTGTGTGCACATTTTGTACATCTGCCGGTGTGTCTCTCAGCATGATTAACATTTTAGGCACAGGCAGCACTGAGTCACAGTGAATGTATCCTGTTTATTACTTTGACACAATATGCATTACCTTGAAAAAAAAAAAAAAGGTCTGAGTGCAGTTCTGATTTTTATGCTGCCATCTATTTATTGGAATTAGAAAAAAGTTATTCCAATGAGCCAAAGAATTAAATGGAGGTGCTAGAGTTGACC
>NW_013952492.1:1087079-1108432 GCF_001266775.1 Austrofundulus limnaeus
TCCATCCATCCATCCATCCATCCATCCATCCATCCATCCATCCATCCATCCATCCATCCATCCATCCTCTTATTCTGAGTCCTGTCGTTTCAGGCAGCAGCTTGAGCAGGGAGGCTCAGACCTCTCTCTCCCCAGCCACCTCCTCCAGCTCTCCTGGGTGAATTCCAAGGCATTCCCAGACTAGATGAGAGACAGTCTTTCCATCATGTCCTGGGTCTTCCCCAGGGTCTCTGCCCAGTTGGATATGCCTGAAGCACCCCTCTAGGGAGGCATGCAGGAGGCATCCTTGCCAGATGCCTGGACCACCTCAATTGGCTCCTCTCGATGTGGAGGAGCAGCAGCTCTTTTCTGGGTCTCTCCTGGACAACTCACCAAGGGACAGTCCAGCTACCCTGTGAGGAAAACTCATGTTGACTGCCTGTATTTGCGATCTCATTCTTTCGGTCACTACTCAAAGTTTTAGGTCATAGGTGAGGGTAGGAATGTAAACTGATAGATAAAAAGAAAGCTTCACCTTACAGCTCAGCTCTCTCTTCACTACAACAGTTCGGTACAGTGTTCACAACACTGCAGAAGCTGCACTAATTTGCTTGTCCGTCTCACGCTTCATTCTTCCCTCACTCATAAACAACCCCCTTCAAGATACTTGAGCTCCTCCAATAGAGGTAGAACCTCAGTCCCAACGTGGAGAGGGAAATTCACTTTTTTTTCGACTGAGAACTCAAGAGGTGCTACTCTTCATCCCAGCTGGAATATGGTAATAAAGACGATTTGACAGGCTAATGTAAAACAAACAAACAAACAAACAAACAAACCAGGTCATGCAAGAAAATATTCTAGAAAATCTTGGTTCTGAAAGCATGCCGATTCTGACTCTGCCCCTATATCAATCAATAACCAGATCTGAATTATTTAGCAAAAGATGAACTGATTACTTGAGGAAGAGGCGGAGCAGAGAAGAGTGAGTTATGGGTGGTGTGTGACGGTAAAAGGGAGGAGGTCAGTTTGCTTGTAATTGACAGAGCAGACTGATTATGTCACAATATTACAACGCAAAAACACCAAATCAATAGCCACAACACCACATCAACAGCAGCACGACACAAACAGAGTAATATAGTGTCCACATTCTTCACATGTTCTGACATTTAGATGCAGCTCTTGGAATCAGTGTGTCACAGTGTTTGTGCCCCAGACAGACTAAATGCTCTCGAAAACCACAGGCCCTTTGTAGCAGACCATTTCTGGCAAAGACATAAACCATGGTACTCTATTGCTTACAAAAAAAAGAGGAGACAGTGGTGCAAAGAGCAAAACAGTGCAGCTGTGATGGAAACAATCCCATCCAGCTGAGGCCTTTCTCTGTCAGAGGAGACCAGGGGGATGGGGAGGGAGAGAAAGGAAGCGATCGGGGGAGAAAAAGGAGCGAGGTGTGCTTTGCCTCCAGGCCGTCATCACTGAAAAAGATGCACGAGGAAAAGATTGGGAGGTTTCACAGTTTGTTGCCTGCACAAGGAGGAGATTCAATTAAACTACACAAGGACTGGATGCATTTTTAATCAAGCCGCCTAATTTCCTGATGTGACTGTCAGCCTTTGTGTGCGATGGCAAGGCTTCTTTTGAACGTGAAGCTGCCATCTTCCCCTCCCCTCACTGAGTGTGTCCTCCCCTCACAGCGCCGCAGATTCAGCAACACAATACAGAACAGCTTTGGCAGGAGCTGACATGACGTCACATGCTGGCATTTTCCAGCAACTAGAAAAGGATCCAAACAGGGGATACAGATCCTGTCTCTGTTTGATTCATGTCAGTGGATCCTTTTGTATCATTGGGAGTGTAAAGCCTTTAAAAAATGTGATCTTATTTTTTATCCAGTAATGAAGAATGATGTTTTAAATGCATTACAGTTCAAATAACTGGCCTTTATTTAAAATGCATTTTAATTTCAGCTCCGTATTGAGACAACAGAGCAGTGACCTGCTTTTACTTGTAGTAATAAAAACTCTAAAGGAACTTCTCTGCCTCTGATCCTTTCAGCTTCCCTGAATCATTCATATGCACTGGTGTGCTGATGAAAAAAAAAAATGCTGTGCAGCCTTGGATTTAGCCATACACTCTGCTGCTCCAGCCCAATGAGCAGCATAGATATGGGGCTCTGGGGGTTCCTCTCTGCTGGAGGATGGAGAATCGCTGTCATTATTCTAATGACCCTTAATATTTCTGTAACGACCCGAGTCTCACTCAGAGTCAGACACCCAACACTGTTTGTTCTTTCGCTGTTAAAATGCAGAATGTTGGTATAAATCTGGCAAAATGTGCATAATATTTCTGCCAAAATAACCAAGAAATGTGAAATGTAATTGGGGGTAAAGGTTCAATAATACCATTCTTGTGAACTGCTATGAAATTTTAATGATTGAAGCTGTTTTAAAATGACAGCAATCTGCTTTTAAGGTGTTTTTTTACTTGAATGAACCCACATTCAAATTGGATTATTGCCATCCTAAAAAAACACCCTCAAGTCTACAATTTTATAGAATTTATCCAAACAAAATTCCAAATTTCTCCAAAGGTTCACAAGAGTATCAAGTAAGACATTAATTCTTCATAAAATTTCCATGAGACCCCTTTTATAATTCAACATTTTGCTTTGACTTGTCTATTCCTAAAAAAACATTTCATAAAATTGATCAATTTCATGCTTTTATTTGATTAGTTGCTTCTTCTTAATTCATCCCTGGCTTTTTGTGTGTGTTGTGCGCATGTGTGTTGGATGTCATGTACACACACAACGTCACATGCACAAATGCTCATCAACCAGACTGGAAAGGTTGCAATCGATTTAAATATTTCTCATTAAAATATGCAAAGTGGGCAGAAACCCTCTGTTTCCCAGCTTCTTTTTTTTTGCAGTTTAAACAAACAAACAAATAAATAAATAAGTAACCTAATTAGTGAAAAGCTAATTTAGAGGAAATAATCATCACATTTTCCTTTCCATCTCACATATAAGACATGAATAATCTAAATCTTATTGTTGTCGTAAACATTAACCTTTATTGCCGTAGTCGTAACTCATCTATTAAACATGAAAAAAGGACCAAACCTTCATATTAGGCAAATAGGTTCGGGCATCAGATTTCTGCATAAATCAGCAGCTTTGCAGCTCTGCAGCAGTAGATTGAGTGCTGATAATGTTCGCTGAAAGGCATGGGATAACTCAAGAAAAAAGGACAGATTACGGTTGCCTCCAACACATGTCAGTCCCTGTGAACAATGTTAAAGAGAAAACAGCAGCTTAACGACCAAACTCATTACAGCAGCCGGGACATCAGTGCAGCCAGGGATTCTGGCGTTACTGAATGTGCAAGTGCTTATGCAAAGGTAAGACCACGCATGCGAGGGCGTGTGACATTTGTGTGTGCATGATGCTGAAAATACTTTCCAGTCCACAGGGGCTTCTATAATCTACCTCCAACCGAGCATCACGGGCAAAAGAAACATCACAGCCATCAGATTTTCATCATTCTCATTCATCTTTTATCCCTCGTTTCCCTCTTTTTACTTGAACACTTCTTGCATTCATAATCAGAACATCTGTGACTATCTGTGGGAAAAGAAAGAGCAAGAACCCAATACCTAGATTTAATGATTTGTAGCTTCTCACATAGCTAATACAAATTCCTCACTGGGCTAATTATGTGCTGAGTAATAGTTATATTAGTCCGGGTTAGGATCTTGGTCAGCTAACTTCTTCTCCAGATCTCCTCCTCTGTCACAGACTCACACACTTAACCAGTACATTTTTTTTCCCTGTGCCAATTATTGAGGGAACATCTGGAAGACACATGAACATATGTTGGCCTTGGGTCTCTAACTGCAATTAAACACAGGCAAGAAGATCTACAAGAGAACGAAATGGGCACTGACAAATAATAAGAATAAAAAAAGATCTAAAAATGAAAAGTAAATTTAAGTAAACAACTTACAAAAACATCCATAAGCATGTGCTCCAGGGTCACTTCTAGGTCTTCCAGCCGAGTTGAGAGAGTCATCCTGCGATGATTCAAGAAATTATCACCAAAAAGAAATGGTTTTGTCTCTTCCTCCAGCTTTGTATTATAGTATCGAAGCTTCTTTTCTTTTCCACCTTCCCCACCTGTACAATCTTGTAATTTTTGACCAAAGTTCTAAAGGTGTAACTGAATCATTTCAGCCACATAAAATCCAAGTCAGTGTTCCAACCATCTGTGACATATCTTCAGACAGTCTCTCTTTCCTTGTGCGAGCTTCACTTTCCCACTCCGTCAGGGACAGATTCCCGAACAAATGGCTGTAATCTAAATCCGATTAACAAAACATCACTCATAAGCTTGACTCTAAAAGCCTCGCAACATTTTGATTGGTGCTCCAAAGTTCCCCAAAAGCATTTGGGGGGGGGGGGGGGGGGGGGTCCCGTCAACATGTTTAAATGGTTCCTTTAGGCAACTTGAGACAAATGATGGGCATTCGGGACATGGTAGAGAACAGTAGCAGCTTCTAGATATAAGTTATGATCCGTGAAGACACTAAGAAGTCCCGGTCAGAAGGAGAGCAGAGTGGACCTCACTGTTCCTGTCAGAAGGACAAGTGGAGGCGATATAAAGCTTGATGGTCAACCCAATAGTGATGAAGTCACATGTCTCACCATTTTTTCTACAGTTTTCAAGGGTACATTTGGTAACTCGATTGTACCGTAATGCCCATTCCCTTTCCCCCCTTTCTGTCTCCCTCTTCCTCTCTGTCCTTTTTTCGGGTCTCTGTCCACAGTGGACGTCTTTGTCTGGAGGCAGAGCCTGAGGCAGCTGATGCACGGATCTGGGTGCTTCTCGGCTGGGGTCATCCTCCTCTAACGCTGGGCCTCTCGTCAATGGGCCTTTGTGGCAGCCTCATTAAGGGATGGCCCTGGTTGCTGTGACTCCCGTAGACACAGCGAGGGCAAAACAAAAGCAATATGGCCTGGGATCTATGACTGGAACTTATGTAACAGTAACAGGGAGGGTTGAGGCGGGGTGGTACTGGACCTGGCATGTGGGGTAGAGGGCTGATTGAGAAAGAGAAAGACGGGAGGGAGGACAAGAGTGCACAGTAGAGGGGCAGGGACTGAATGAGAGGAAATCAGAAGACGAAAGCAGGAGGGGGGAAGGATGTTGACAGGACGTTCAAAAAAGACGGGTTGTTTTTGTTTTTCTGGAAAGAGCAAGAGGAATGTGCCCTCCCCGCCGTCCCCTCTCTCAGTTAACACGACTTGCTAAAAGAAAGACACAGAAGGGTCAGACTGAAGTCTGGCTGCGCTGTGGCACAAAAACAGGATATGAGTGGAAGAATTGAGGAACTGATTACATCAAAGCAAAACCACGCTATTGTGAGAAATCAAAGCAGTAATGTGATTGATCCGCTTTTGCATGTCTTGTACATTAAGTCTAAATAAATTATTATTTTTAATATAATGAAGTTTTTTTTTACTTTACGAAAATAAAAGTGCAATAATAAAAAATGACTAATTTAAGTTGATGGCACAGGCAGGCTCCCTCTTAGCTTCACATTTAACCCCAATCTGGTCTCCTCCTGCTTCTGCTTAATTTCCCTCTCAGCTCATTCTCAGAGACATCCCTCTCAATCTTATTCCTTCCACCTTGTCATGCTTAACTCCTTCCCTCAGCCACGCAGACCCAGTGCCCCGATGACCTTTGCCCTCTCACCTTCTTTGGCTATGAGGTTGACAGGAACAGCCACTCTTCAACCTTATAGTTCAGAGCAACGAGGTGTGACTGAAGCTCCTGCACAGCCACAACTCTGTAGCACCCAGACATATACACACAAACATCATAACACACACACCATTTGGTGTTAAAGAGAGTACATCCATCAGTTCATTGTTGCCCAGGGGAGGCCTTCCCATCTTCCTTATGCTGTCCCTAATGCTGCCTGCTGTGAATATGTAACATCCAGTCATTAATAACTCAGAAATCTCCCTCTAATTCTCATCTGCGCATTGCTCATGCATAATAAATGACTAAAGACGGACAGTATATGGCGGCTAAGACTTGTAAAGAGAGCAGCTCATGGAGAATGAATGCTGAGAGGAGCGTTGAGAGCTGCAGGTAGATTATCCAGACTGGCATTCATTACTAGTGAACAGATTAACCCCCAGCAGAGAGGCAAGAGAGGACAGCATGTCCCAGTGTGACTCGGTCTTGGTACAGTTCACATATAACCCAGATTTCTATTTCATAATCTAAAATGGTATGTGAATAAATAATAAGTGGCCATCTTTGGGGGAACTAAATGCCATAAATCTTCACTGCATAATTAGAAAACTACTCCAGCCCAATGCAAAGAAGCACATTTGTGCACAACTCTAGTAATCCTTTGTCACAATTATACATCTTTAACATGAATAAACACAAAAACAACACACTTGTTCATAAGATTCACCACCTCTACATACAATCAGCACAATATTAGATTTAAAATAATTTGTGTGATGCCGTACCCGAAGGTCCGAGATCTGTTCCCATTGTTTGCTTTCACCAGTTTCTCCCTGAAACCAGACTGTCTCGCTAATCCAGAAAGGAGTACCGACGCCACAGCTGTGACCATCGCAGCAGATCAAACAGTGCATCTCCCCACTAACAATCCTTTCTGATTCTAATTTTGATTCATACTAAAAGCTCCGAGGACAGTTTCCCTCTCTACATCCAATTTTCCAAGAGAGTACAGTGAGTGTCAGCGTGAGACTGATTGATCACAATGTCCACCTGGGGTGGAAATTAGGTATGTGTGCTAAGCAAATTCTTGGAGGTTTTCCCAAGTCATCTCAGATTTGTGCACTCACACACACACACACATACACTCATGCACATGTAGACACACACACAGAGGGTATCCACGCAAAGCATGTTGATAAAGCTTCTTAAGCACCTGTTAGCATCTAACTGTGAAAAGGTTTACTGCCTCTCTTTAAACTGGAGATGGAGGTGTTCGACTCTGCAGAGTGCAACACTAGAAAACCAGAGTGGTTAACTGATCTAAAAATGTTTGTATTGATCCGCTGAGTATCGTGTTTTATGGTCACACAGCTTCATCTGAAGAAAGTGGTCTTTAAGTGTACTTATACTTACTACTGAGCATATATGTGTATTTTTTTTCCTCGTTTTATGGCTTCCAAACACTGACTCTTTAATGCCGGCTTCACAAGTGGAAGGATAGCAAGTGCAGATAAAAACACAATTCTGCTAAGTTATTCTTTGCTCTGTTGTTGTAAATTCTGCTGTGTCATTCTGCATCCTAATTCTGTCTTGTCGCATTACAGTGAATGACATTGTGAAATGTGTTGTGCGTCTTTCAGTTCGAGCGCGAGTGTGTGTGTGAGTTTTGGAATGACGTGTGAGGAGGGAGGGAGGCAGGTGCACTCTAACATCTTCTGTCATTGTTGCTGCAGTGAAAGTCACCTTGGGATTCATGGAGTCACATCCATCCTCAGAATAGAAAACGTATTTATTGAAATACAGGAATAGTAAAAGAAATTGTTCCAATTTTAAAATAATAATAATAATAATAAAAACAAAAATACTCAAGCATCTTGTTTACCTGTGTGTTCCCTGTGCTGCACAAGCCCCTCATGATAGAGGAAGGTGCATATGTGGTAGGCTCAGAGCCTATAGAATACGACAGAGGCATATTTTAGAGGCTGGTTGTATGAAGGCGCTGGATTGAGTCACGCTCCAGCATTTTCTGCCCCAGTAATCTTAGCCCACTTTTCCCAGTGCTGAGGAGGCTTCCCTGCCTACACCATACCCAGAAATAGACACAGATACTTACACACATACCCATCAGCAGATGAAAAACATGAATTTTCCAACAAATTTAACAAATTAACTATGTTCGGAAGGCAGTGTAGGCCTGCATGACTTTTAGGACTATGTTGTACACGAGTCACAATGTTCCCAGACAATTAGGAATCTGGTATTTTTACATTGTGTGTGATAAACATTTGATGATATTGTTTAAATGTAATTGCTACAAACCAGATCATTGGGAAAAATAATATGCAATTGGACTCTCTCGCTGAAAATACAGGACACCAAAAGCTGCAGAGTTTACATGCTTTAATGGGATTTTTTTGTAATGATTTTGTATTCTAATACTGTGAACAGTTTTCCCAATATAATTGAAATTTACATTTATAAAACAAATTCAGTCTCCAGAGACTTGCTGGTTATTTAGGTCAACTTGTGACAACTTCTGATGACAATTTGAGAAGAATGGCTAAAAGGTTCCTGAAAATCGTCAATGTTTTTGTTAATTAGGTGTCAACGATAGCCATGTGATGTGAGTATCAGTCACATGGAGGCAGGGCTTAAAAGCCTGAATTTTGCCTGAAACTCTCAGACTGAAGAAGTCTCTTGGAGGAGAGGCGAAACGTTTCATTGGAGAAGAACCCGTCCAGAAGACCTATACAATTTTTTTCTTTTTGATTTTTTACCTGGATTACTGAGATGCATCAGGACCTTCATGCAAAATAGCTTTGTTAAGTCTTTGCTTCTAGCACAGTTCTAAATCCAGGATGCAGCTGTTATTTTAACTTCTGTACACCTCTCACCCTGTTGTTATTCACAACTTTCCATGTTTACAGACATTAGATGATTCGGAGCCCTCAGGCATGCAAAACATAAACTAAGTATGTGCATAAATAAAATACAAACTAAAGAGAGGATGCACCTGCGCACATCCCCCAATGACATGCACTCCGACTTGCGCTTCTTCCTCGTTTGAGTCAGCCAGCATGAACTGCTTACTTTAAAACCTTTAACATGCATGCACACTTTCCCCCCCTGGGGGGGTAGTAACCCAAGCCAGTCTGTCCCGGATCCACCTCCTGCTGCAGGCATGGGACTAAGCTGCTTGTTACTGTACAGATGGGCCCCACACCTCTGACAGGTGCATCGCAGCTCCACTGCTTCAACCAACTTAATGCTGAACGACTCTGGCAGATTGTCTTTGTTAACGCTCAGAGAGGAGGGGGGTGGGGAGGGTGGTACACCTGAGATTCTAGGAAAAGGGGGCTGTAATTTGAGGAGATCATATCCCACCTCCTGACATTACTCCAAACCACTGTTCTCTTTGTTCTAAAACGCAAAATGTAGAATCAAATTAGTGAAGCGTGTGCACTTTTATCAGACATTGGTTTTAATTGTGTATTTCTCCTGTCCTGGAGTAATAGAGGGAATCAAAGTAGGATCTTAAAAGGCAGCAGGTTTATAAAGGGAGGTCATTTTTAACCTCTTGAGGCTCCGCCCCCCCTGCCTAGACAGACCAGTCACCTTATACACTCCACTTGTCTTTGTCCTCACTGCATCTTCATGTCTAAACTGCATCACCTGCAGCTGATTTGATTAATACCAAGTTGAGGTCTTGTCCCTTGGTATTTATTTATTCACATTTCCCCCCTTTTTCTGCAGGAGTGCAAAAGAGAAAAGCTCAAATTGGGCTCATTAAAATTGCAGGAGGTGGGTGATGTATTGAAGAAGGGAGCATGGAGGGTAAACCTAGCATAACTGCCCCTCCAGGAGACAGCAGGAATAATAGGATGGCCACTCGGTCACTGACACAACTCATAATTAATAATCGAGCTCAGCCTTTAACATATGCTTCCCCCCTTAATTCTCATTGTCCCTCTGTGTCCCCCACCCCGCAAATCTTTCCATTTTCTCCATCCTGGTTTCACTTGTTTTCCGCACTTCTGAATTTCCCTCTGTCTTTGTCTCTTTCTCGGACAGCCGGAGGAGCAGAATGAGGTCATTAATTATATCCCCACCAGTCCTCTGGTCGCCACGCAGTCCTCCTTCCCCGCCTGGTCCTCGTCGCTTTTATGTCTGAGAATGTTGTCATGACGGATGAGAAGAAATGTGGAGTTGTCTGCATCTGTTGGGGCCAAACCGACAGCACTCACACACAGCAGCAGCCAAGCAGCAGACGACTGCCCATTACAGCCAAAGGTCTCTGGTTATTGTCTCCATTTATCACAAAGGCTACAATAAAAAAGAGAGGCTGCTTGAACCAGGTGGTTGCAAATCTTAAGCAACATCAAGATTTTAATTTCCCATCCTGAATGCTGACCTTCTAGATGGTCACTTACAGCCACAAGGGCCTTTTTCTACTCTTTACTTTGTCTGAAGATTTACAGGAAGACAAACAGTACCTCACATGGTCTGAGATATCTGTTCGCCTTCACTTGGTTACTCGTGTTGAGGCTCATTCTTCACAGAACCCTTAAGAAATCACATAATCACAGCACACTCTGGTGGCCGGAAAGTAAAAACATGAATCTTATTAAAGATCCTGAATAGAAATAAATCTGCATAACGAGACATATTTATCATTTTAAAATGACTTTCATTCAAGGTCAACAGACACGATGAACTTGGTCTACATTTTTAATCAGTTTCAGTTATTTTGTACATAAATGGCAAGAGAATAGGAAAGTTATAAATATACAGGAGAGATAAAAGCCAAACAGGACAAAGATACCTTGCCAACAACAAATTAATTATTGAGTTACTTAAACATGTTAACTCATAAAACCTATATAACAATCTAAAATATATGTTTTCTAAAAGTGCTAACAAGCACTCATTGGAAAATAATTATCATTGTTGGTCAAACGTTTACATAAAGATAATTCAATGTAACATTCTGAAATTATTTATTCAAATTTCCAGCTAATATATTTATTCATCTGAAATTTTTTTATGTAGTAGTACTAAAATTTTGCAAAAAAACTCTGGTACATGACTTGTATAATAACTAAGATATACAGTACATATACTAATATTTAGCAAATATTTCATGATAAGTGTCAACCACAAAGGTCCTACAATATATCCGTGAGGAACACCACAAATGAATTTCACTCCTGAAATTTTGATTAACAATAAATAATCTGCCACAGTGATCTACAAATGTCTTCTAAGATTTACAATTTGCTGATGTAATGTCATCTGAGTTTTTAGGTAACTTTTTCTTTATTTGTTTGTTTCTACTTGGTGAACAGTAAGTAACATTTTAAAGATGTCTTATGTCTAAAAACCCCAAAGCTATTTGTAGTATTGGTATAAAATCAACAAACATATTGCAATTATTTTTCAGCAGTTTAGAAAATACAGCTGCAAACTATTTTGCTTTAGCAAGTTTTAAGTGAACTTTTGTAATTGCAAACAAGAGCTGGAACTCAGCCAAGTTCAAGGTGAAAACCGTACATCTGCAACATTAATCTCTGTCACACAAACGTATATTTAAATTGGATATGTCAGACAGCTTTCAAATATGTAAACATAAACATAGCAAACAGCAAACAACAACAGATGCTGCCGAAAACGAGACACATCCACATACAAACACCTCTAGACATGTATTAATGACCTTAACAACAATGGCAGATGCTCACATCTGCTCAGACTAAAACACACACTCATACATGTGCAGGCCCAAATACACACAAGACTGAGTTATAAATCTGACACACGTCACTTCTAATTGTTTTAACAAGCCATAATGAGAGCAGTGAGGGTCAGTGAGACACTTAGGATGATGTAAGTATTCCTGAGAGAATTGATGAGCATCAATCTGGCAACTGTGATTTCATATTTGGGTTTAATTCAGCGTAATGGCAGCTGTCGACACATGGGAAAGAGGTGGTAATGGGAGATTTGGCAACCACGATACAGTGTTCATATAAAATAGAGAAGGTGTGCCCTATAAAGCACATTGTAAAGTTAAGGAGCATGAAAAATCCCTGATTCCCCTGATGAGGAGAAACATGCTCAGGGAAATGACTAAAGCAATATGCTCACTTTTACAGGAGCATGTGTCTGTTTTAGACAGATACATCTAGTAAAAATCCAGAACCCATTATTTACTGCTGTGGTTTTCACTGAAAATACCCTGAAAAGCACTAGTAAAAAATAAAAATAAAAAAGAGAAACACGTCCATAGACCCACATGCCAACAACAAACAGATTTATTCCTCACTCATCCTGGTGCCACCATCATCTGTCATGCTGTCTAGCTCATCTTCCAATCAGTCATCCTTCCAAGAGCCCTGAACCTGTTTGCTCCTGCTCTGGTGCTGCAAAGCTGACTACATCAATAAGGTTGTGTGGTGGCAACCAGTGTTCCCTCTAAGCTGTGTGCTTGCGCAGTCGCGCAACGCTCACAAGTTCTCCGCACACACCAAAACTATGTAGCGCATAAAATAAAATCCAACCTGAACTGTACATTAAATAAATAATTTATTACAGCGGGTAAAATAAGTATTGAACACGTCACCATTTTTCTCAGTAAATATATTAGGTGCCAATGACATGAAGTTTTCACCAGATGTTGGTAACAACCCAAGTGATCCATACATACAAAGAAATCAAACCATAAATGTCCAGAAATGAAGTTATTTGTAATAATGTGGAATGGCACAGCGCAAAAGATCGAGAGAGGAGAAACGACCTGTCACACAAAAAGAAATCTGACCCTGGGCAAGTCAAAGTTCTTATTGGCAATAACTTTAATTGCTGGATGTTTGGCCACTAAGCTGTTGACCTACAGAAACTGTGGCCCCTGGAGCAGTTTAGTTGAATAGCCCTGCTCTGCAAAAACTGGAGAAGTGGACAGACAGAAAAAAAGGTGAAATTTAAAGTCCCTGATCATACTTGTATTTATTCTAGTGTCATTTTTGAAGAATGTTCATTTATAGATATCATTCATTAAATAAGGAGCAGAGGAGGACCAACATCCAGACCAGAGGAGGGCCAACATCCAGACCAGAGGAGGACCAACATCCAGAGCAGTATCCTCATACCTTTTCATACAACATTGCTACACAACTCATGAGAAAAATTTTTTTTTTCATTGTAAGTTGGCCAAATTACTTATATTAAATAATATAGGAACATAAGCTATGTTTGTAATTTAATTATTTTAATAAGGCATGTTATTTTTTGTAAACTCAGGTATTAGATGTGATACTCTTTTGGTGACAGTGTACACGTCTGATGTTGCTCACGGTGGTCCAAGGAATTCTCAGGGAGTTTGTGTGTATGCTCAAAGACATGAAAAATTAGGGGGATCATTGGTGGCAACATATGGTTCCGTATGTCTGAGGCTGCTGCTGTGCATGTAGGGGTTGTGGAGCATGTAAATGAAGCAGCATGCATGCTCACAGTATGCGCTCCTGGATGCGAGCATTTTGAATAAACTCTGAAAGTGTTCAGTGTCTTTGTCTCCTTGAGCGGATGTACAGTATGTGTAAACCGTAAAGGAGACATTAGTGCACCCAAGCATGAAACTTGTAAACGGGAAATTGGTACATGGTGTTTGGATTGGAGATTTTTTTAATACATAAATTAGCTACAGTTTACCAAGAAAGGCCTTTCTGCTTTCGTTTTTGTTGCAGCTAACTCAGAGAATATTGCCATGATACACATGGAAATGGTTAGTTGCTTCTTTTTTGCTCAGAAATGTTATCTTGCGGCGGTTAAACCCCAAATAGGTGCCCTAGTCATCCTGTTGTGGCTATTAGCACAAACATACACTCCTTTGTGGCTTCAAGTCTGCTACTTTACTAATAACACTCAAAAGAACACTAAGGCCAGAGGCACTGCAGCCAGGGACTGAACCTGCGTCTCTGTGGTGTAAGAGGAGAGAAGGCAACCTTGAGCTCCAGGCTGCATTTGTAATTGCAGCAGAGCGAGTGTATACCTCAGTGCATGCAATCAGGTCAGAACTGGAACAGAGCAGTTGCCTCTGGAGACCAGCTGTAAGTATAAATGTTGTGTTTTTGCACTGTTTTTTTTTTCTGTTAATGTTGGTTTGCTTTAGCGCCAGCGCAAATCTGTCATTACTTTGACTTCCTCCCCTCTTTGAAGTTAACATCTTTCTTTTCTTTCAGGATTGTGTTGACAAAGGGGCTTTTATTTAGCAGGGCTTTCAAGCGCTGCTAAAACGTTGCTGTTTGGAGATTTGGGAAGACAAATCAAGGAAAAGGATGGGATGGCAGTAAAGCAGAAAAAAGACCAAAAACTATGGGTCAACTTGTAATTTTACAAGAGACCTAGCAGTAATATTAAAGACACCTACTCATTCATTTTCAACACAAGATGATTTTAGTTCAAAACTTTGGCAGTGAATATGTATTCTGACTATTGTCCAATTACATTTTTTTTTATTCCACAATCTTTGTAAGGTTATTAGAATACTGAAAAATGTTTTTTTTTAGTTTTTTTTTTTGAGATGTCACATGTCCACTACAGTGGACATCAGAACACCGTACATGTGAAACTGAACCTTCATGGCCATCAATTAATCCCAAAGAAAATACAAAAAGTCAAAAATACGAATGAGTTTAACATCTGTATAATTGTCAATCATCACTTTTTAAATTTTTTGCTTTGTAGTGCTTATTTGGTGAGAAACTTTAAAAAGTAATTCCCTTTATTCAAACCTAACACTGCGCACATCACATGTTTTACTTTTGCAGTCAGTTCTGTGACACCTAGATGTATGTGTTTTATCCACAATCCTGGAAGATGGATTGCATCATTGTGTCTCAGAGCTGCAATTGGCTGTGGTGTCTACACAACTGATGCAGAATAGACAAACACCTTCAATCCAGTTGGGTATGGGTTGCCCGGAACTGGCACACCAGGTATTGACTGGTAAATAGAACCATTTGCTCATCAATGCATACTTTTCTTGTTCTAGACAGACTCAGATATCCTATCAACACCAATTATACATCAATAGCTGTTTTTTTTATCAACAATTTGAAGTAAAATAGTCTCTGCTTCTGAGAATGACTCCCTTTCTTGTTCTTTAAAAAAAAAAAAACAGGGCAAAATGAAGGAAATACAAATGTCCACTACGGAGGACATTTTTTAAATGATTAAATACTATGCAAAAATAAAGTTAAAATAAGTCTGATTGTGTTTTAATGTGTTTAATAGAGACTTATATAAAATATACAAACATTTAAGTCAAAATTTCTTCAGTAAAAAGTATTATGCATTTACATTTCCGCTTACCTTAAAACACGCTTTCACCGAGGGACACCACCTAAATGAGGAAGAGAAAGATACCAAAGCCCCACCCCTACAAATTTGGTATAATTGAAAAGCCCTAAATGTCCTCTGTAGATACCAAAAGGAGTTGATCCAGTAGTATGAAGTGGGTGAGAGATAGAGGACAAATTTGAACTACTGGTAGTCAGGAAGTTAAGTACTGCTATACCTTTAATTTGCAACAGTGTTGATTCTATTTAGATCTACTGATCTAATTATGTATGGCTCATTTTGAACCGTACCTTCTTTGTTTTGTGCGATACTACTAATTTTCTGTCCATCAAGTATCTGTGTTGTTGTTGTGTGTCTCTCTGTGGACATTCATGATTACATTCTAACACAAAACATGTAACTTTCCAATTACCATTGTCTTTAAACTGAATCAGCACACACAGAGACTAAAAACAGTCTCTTGGGACCATCTATTCTATGTAATTACACAGATAGAGTCAACATATATAATGGGACTGCTTCAGGCACTTTAATGTGAAGTGTATGAGTTTAACACTGCAACACCAAACTGAATGCATTAACTGAAGCATGGTGTTACAGTGAAATTATCGTTATCTTTCATTTGTGTGCATTCTCGTGGAAATTATTTGAAAAAGGCCTGCAGACTGACGGCAGCCAATAAAGTGGAAAATTTGCGCCGCACGTTTCCATGACGACATCCTAACATTAAGCACACTGCTGGTTTTCGTCTCTGGTGGCCAAATTGCTTTCTGATTGATCTTATCTTTCAGGCCACTTGAAGGGGACAAGAGGACATTAAGCACGCTTACACGCATACATACACAAGCACACACTCGTGATCAGAGATGACATATGGACGACAAGAGACGCCTTCAAACAGGAAGTGGAGATGCGCAGCAGAGGAAACTCTTTAAAGAGTGAAATCAGAGAAGGGGTTTATAAATGGCACCCCGCTGATCTTATTTTACTCATCAAATAAACGTTCCAGCTTTGCTTTAGACTTATTTTGCCTCACATGACAGATACAGATATAGATATAAAAGTGTGGACATGACATGATTTATTCCCAGTGAAAATCCATGTCTGGAACAGTTTTACTTGCGTAGTAGGTCAGAAGCTTGTAAAAGCTGTTAATGATAATTAGTTTTGAAAAATAATAACGGTTTAAAACAACCCTTTGCTCATTTTTATCAGTCTAATCATGTTATATGACTCAGACATCATCTCTGAGAAATTTGCTCCTCAAAATGAGACATTACAAGTTGAAGATCTTTGGTTCTATGGCTGCAAACAGAACAACATGAGCATATTGGTCAAAATAGTCATAAAACTAAAACTAGTGGCTTCTAAGATGAATAATTTATCTTTTTTCATGTTTTGTCCTTAATTAAGACTAACTTTGACAGTGTAAGTGGTAGGCTAAGAGGACAGCTGGGAGATACATTTGACAACCATGTGTGTCTGTGTGTATGTCTCTGTGTGTGTGTCTGTGAGTGTATGTCTGTGTGTGTCTGTGTGTATGTCTGTGCCTTCTGTATGTGTGTTCACATGATGTGCGTCATGCGGTTTCAGCCACCAGACATCCCCTTTGTTTGCTTTGGCCTTTAAGAGCTGCCAGCTAACCTGCTGTGCTTAGAAATTGTGTGTGCGTGCGTGTGTGTGTGTGTGTGTGTGTGTGTGCGTGCGTGCGTGTGCGCGCGTGCTGCCAAAGACTGTTCCACCTTGTGCATCAGACCCAAAGCCCACCAGTTCTGCCTTTCGCCCCTAATTACTTTCATCCAAACAGCGAGACAGTTGGGACTGTAGGTCTGGTCACTTTCCTTGTGGCTCTTTTTCCTGCCCTGACCTTAACTGTTACAGCGGTCAGTGAACCATGGACCTTTTCCTGGATACCTTAGCACCGCCTACCGCATATGGTGCGCACAGTGGTTTGTGGGATTATTTGGGGGCAGCTGAAAGAAAAATCAATGGTGGGACAGGTTCTCAAACTTTAAAGATCAAACTGCTGCACAGCTTCTAATGTTTTTATTGTTTTGTTTTATGATGTATCAAATTTTAATCAGAAAAAGGACAAACTATAACATTTACGTTGAGATTTGAAAAATCAATCTGGAGATGCAAAATAGAGGTAAGATTATACTGTTGTGCAATGATTTCACAATAAATATAATGTAATAATTACTATAGTAACTCACAATATCTAAAATATTGCCAGAGAAAATCCAGGTTTACAGTGATCATCATTAAGACCAGTAGTGCTGAGTGACAAACATAATTCACCTGTAATCTTAAGGCAGGCCGACCTATGATTCATTAAATGCTGAGTGCAAAAAGTCCTTTTGGCCACTCATCAAATTTGGCTAAAATTTGAATTCAATGTGTTTTGCTTTGTTTTAATGGTGCTAATGGATTTGTTACTGTGGTCTGTAACCATCTGCATGCTGTCTTTTATTGTTAATAAATAAACCATGTACAAATATATACAAGGTTTACTATTGTAAAACTTGAACACTATCGTCCATACCTATATTTGAAATATAAAGTGGCCAAAGTGATCTGTAGTTAGAAAACTTGACATGTGTCCAAGATACAGGCTGCTGGACACACACAGGCTGCATACAGAGACTGAACATGAGGATCAACAACAAGAGTAAAAGAAGTGACAGATGAGTCTCTCTGATTAGACTAATACAGCATTGATAGAGATAATCACTAGATTGCTGCTCTCTATTGATCCACCTGCACACAGGAGCTGATTGGATAAATGATACACAACACACACACACACTAAACGATGAGTGTGCCATGAGAGCACACATGTTCTCGAGAGAAGACTTTATGAAGCTTCAGCTCCTTGTCCTACTGACCTATATGCATATATTAAACACAAAAGGGGATCCCAGTGGGAAGCTCTTTGCTTTTTTTAGTCTTTTTGTTCAGAACTACAGTTTCTGGATGTAAACAAACCATTTAAAAGTTTTAAATGTCTGATGTCTGAAGACATGTCCTGATTTGAATAACTGCAGTAATTGATCATGGAATCACATCAAATAAAGATTTAGAAACTAACATAGATATGTGAGTAGAGCTGACACCAGGGGTATTAAACATTTTCTCTCCACAGATTTTATTTGCTGTGAGCAAGAACTTACACTGCACTTTTTTCTTTTCTGTGCCTGTTGACTTGTTTTAGTCTCATGTGTTACTACACAAGGACACAAGGCCAACACAGATTCACAGTTGACTGAAGCGTTTTTTTAATCTAAATTTTCTGCCTCAGTGCCCATTACTGTCATATTAAATAGAAGAAGATAATAGAAGAAGGAGACAACTTTCAGGGGTGACATAGAAAAGAAAAAATACTTAAAAAGTGTAAAATGCTCTTTGTTGCGTCTTTTTCAGCAAAAAAAGGCTAAACAATGTCAGCAAAACAGAAGTTAAAGAGGTTTTGTTGCCCCTTGAGATGTAGAGGTAAAGCTAAGATATTTAGCCTAAACAAATATTAAAGTCTTTGTAACCCTTTTTTTCCCATCCCTGATGAAATCAGCTGCAACCTTGCTGTTACTAACAGATTGAAATTCAGTACCCCCCCCCCCCCCCCCAAAAAAAAAAAAAAAACCCTCAAAATTCCTGTCCTCACGTGGCACATCCTTTCATCTCTGAAGGCTGGAGAAAGTGCATTAAGAGGAGATTATTCATTGCAATGTTTGGCAGACTCCTCGCGTTGGATCGTCATGCTGTGATTCTAACAAACTGACTTTGATGCCAAAGCTGAGAGACTCTGATCAACTGTCAGGCATGGGAAGCTCAATGTGACCGATGAAGATAAATGAAAAAAAGTCGTTTAGTTATTAAAAAAATGACTTGGCAAGATTTGCTCTTTGGCAAATCCGGCCAGAGTAGCAGACGGCACAGATATGACAGACTTGATTTCACGCCGTATCTTGGAAGCCAAGTCTATCAATAAACAGTCCACGGACACTTCTCTTTGGATAAGACGACGAGCTGATGTGCTAATTCAAATTGCGCTGCTCTTATGACCTGCCAAGGACAAGGTAAGGTGCAGACAGCTGGGCAGATGACCCAAACTCTTGGATTAAATGTAAAAATCCCGAATTGCACTGGAGAACTGCAAAAAAATCCCAAGAGTAAGTTTCAAGAGTAGAAGTGAGAATGAGGGAGTCATCACCTCCCACAGCTTTCTGAAAAAGTCAAGCATTCCTATAGATTTTCAAATGCTATTTCTGCCGGTTTGAATAAAATCAAGCAGGGTTTACGAGAATGGAGGTGGATTTTATTATCTGAGACTGGTAGAGGGTGCATCAAGAATTTATTTAGGGGTGTCTGGGTCAGTGACAGTGAGGATAAAATAAGAAGGGAAGGGGGATGGGAGGGAGGAATAGATAAAGCCAGGTTGCTAAATCATTTTTGCCCTTCGCAGACAGAAGCGGCTGAGGGGAGAGTGTAGATAACCTGAGAGAATATCCACATGGAAGAAAAGCATATTATTTTACCTTGCCTTGGAAACCAACAATTTCCTTATAAATATTGATAACACCTTGGCAGCTTCCAAAGTCTCACCACAAACCCAGCAACTCTCACTGTAAAAACAAGGCAGACACCTGCTCGTTCGGACAGAGCGTGCACATAAATGAAGATAAATTTTCCAGCATGCTCCGAAGTGCTCGGCGCACACAGACAGTTTACTTCTTTTATTACCTTTTTTTTTCTTGTACGTGACACAAAAACAATTACTGCCGGGCAGATGCTGAGCCCAGCATGCAGTCTTACGAGCTCCCATGTTGGGCAGGGATGTGTGGACCTAATACAGGCGTTCATGTATTACAAGAACAATAGTGAATCCCCACTTTCAGACATTCGTCCAGTTCAGTGCGGAGTCTGAAGCCAGTCCCTTGCGCCTCTGTCTCTGCTTCTTTTAGTCACTACCCTAAATCAAAACGCCAGCAGCTTGTACTGAACGGAGATGGGTACCACTTTAAAACACTGAGTCATTCTTCCAGAGCAGCCCCTCTCTAGTCTTGTGCACACACACTCTCACACACACACACACACACACACACACACAAAACACAAAATTTACACACAAGACACAATGCAGAGAGCTGAAATTGAAACTGGATTTTGGGTTTACCATTTTTTTCCCCTCCACTCACTATCTGACACCTCTTCTGTCTCCCACTCATCAGCACTCTCGCCCCTAGCAACGCTGCTTGCTTGGAAACTTCTCAGCTCGAGTTCAGGCATCACCACAGCGACAGCGGCGCAGACTGATTTATTTCCAGCAGGTTTGCGAGACACCTTTTCACATATGTGGGTTTCAGAGTTCCCTGAAAGAACCCAGGGTTGCGATTCTCCATAATCCCCGATGGAAACTCACCCGTGTCCTCATTGGAGACAGCAGTCCCTCCATGGCTGATTGGGTTGGTTCCGGTGGACCTGAGCCCCCTCGGTTGTATCACTGTATTATCCCAGTCCACAAATAGATCCTGTTAGAAACGCTGTCTCATCCTCGGAGCGAACATCTCTTCTTCGGCGCAGCTCTCTACCCACCCAGAGAGCCCGGCACACTGACAGGCACACAGTGAGAGTCTGTGTGTACTGTGTGTGTGTGTGTGTGTGTGTGTGTGTGTGTGTGTGTGTGTGTGTGTGTGGGCATACACAGCAGGGAGCAGGAGGAAAGGAGAGGGCAGTGCCAACCTGTCAGTTGTTGTGGGATCTTCCTTTACAAAGCACTGTGGCTTTAATGTGCAGTGTCCAAAAGGTCTCTCTTCTTCTCTGCCTTTCTCCCTCTGTCTAATCTCTCTCTCCACTCCGCCTATCCCCATCTCTCACTCTCCTCCACTGCCTCCAGCTACACTTGTTCCTTTCAAAGTGTCAAATATTATCATTTTTTTGGTTCCCCTAACTACTTTCCTTGTGTTTTCCTGCTCCTCGTGCTCGTCCCTCCTGTCCTTCTGAGTTCCATTAGTGCCAAAAATATGTATTTCTGTCTGTGTAAGATGTATATGTATTGGGATATGTAAGGTGATATGCTAAGTGATATCTTATGTCATATGTTATACATCTTACATAGACAGAAACACATATTTTTGGCACTAATGGAACTCCATACCATAGCGCGTCTTTGTCAAACCTCTTGCGGACTGTCAACTCCTTGTTCCCGCCCAAGTTGGGGAGGGAAGCAGTGTGTGTGTTGGAGGGGGGGGG
>NW_013952492.1:1108613-1112062 GCF_001266775.1 Austrofundulus limnaeus
GTGTGTGTGTGTGTGTGTGTGTGTGTGTGTGTGTGTGTGTGTGTGAAGGAGTTGGAGAAAGAAAAGCATGAGAGGAGCAATGAAAGAGAAGTGAGGGCACTCTTGGGTCCACTATTGTCCCTCTAGACAATAGTGGCTTTCAATTGCCCAGCAACCTGATCAGCATCTATTCTCTTTATAGACAAGGCATGAGTCAGCCTCTCAAGCACACCAATAATGTTTCCCGTTTGACCTGCCCAAACCCACAAAGGTACACCTGCAGAAAACACATCGAACACACCCATAACATCATACTGTATTTATGATTGTTTGATCAAATACTGTATGTCTTTATGGCTCATTTTGTAAAAGGTGGAAACACTTTACCTGCTGTAGATAGATAGCTCTTTGAAAGGCTTCACTTCGGATAAATATATATGTTTTATTTTATTGTGTGTTGTTTCTTTTTAAAAATCTTAATCAAGTACTTTGAACTGTATATTTCTCTGTTGCCATTACAACAATGTCCATCAGGGTAGAAGCATGAAAAAGCCTGAAAGATTTCTTAAACTGATAAAAAAATAATAATAATAAGTACACTGTGTTTTTTTAGAGCCTCAGCTGTTGGATTTCAGCATGAAGAGAGAGGACAGGAGTGGTTCAGGTGGCTGCTTGCAGACTTTTGATGAGTTTTTTTTTCTGCCTGGTCTGCATGACTCCAAGAGGTGCACTCACTCTCTCACTGTCCTTTTTTCCCCTCCTTCTCAATTATTTTTAGCCTGGCCTTTCGGTATTGACCCAGATAGTACCAAAAAAGCAACAAATTAACTAAATTAATGATGACAGACCGTATCACTGAGGATCTCTCATTAACTTCAATGCACAGAATAGAATGTCCTTTCCATGAGCGTTTGCAGGAATAACCACCTCCAGCTAATCAGATACTTTGAAATTTAGATTTCATTTTAACAATATATCATGGATTCATCAAGTTTTTTAGGTAAGAAATCAGAGGTATAAACTGCATAAAAAAGTGGTTATTTCTCACTCTTGGGAACAACCCAGTCACTAAGGCAATTAAATAAATCTATATTAATGAAAAATATAATTTGCATTTAGTAGTTAGCTGCTGGTTATTAAAAAAAGTTATTTAACTTGCTCCACCTTAAATGGTCTGGTAGCGACAGTGTTAAACTTCTGGTTTGAGAAAAATAAAATGACAGACGTTTTAATGTTTTTGAAGTATAAAATGAAAATAGAATAACCATTCATTTTTTCAATACCTGTTTTTAAAAAAACAAAAATCTAATGACCAAAAAGTACAAAATATAACTATCAAGCAAAGTAAAAAAAAATATTGTGGCAAAGTTTGCTGGAAAAAATCCCTAATATCTGATTTATTATTTTTCATATTTTAATTTGTTAAATGTCTTTGTTTAACCTGGCAAAAAAAGTAGTTTGGTGAAACAACTAAAAATAGATTTAAAAAATCCACAGTTTGGCTAAAAATAAAAAAGGCCTTTCTTAGTCTTTGAGAGGCTTCTTATCAGTTTTTTTCAGTCTGAAACATAAAATGTGAAACATTTTATTATACCTGTGAATCAAGTGAAAAGTGGCAATAAATGGAATAAATCCATGGGTCACACCTAATTACTCTACTCTCTGTAATGCAGAAACAGCCATGGCCCTTTTCAATAGATGGTAAGGTGTGTTAAGCTGGTGGTCAATGGCCAGCTCATTGATTTGTGCCGCCAAATTGGAAGCGTATTGTGACGGTCACGCCGTCAAATGACCGTTGCGCCGACGGAACAGTAGATAGATTGGAACCTTGTGTCACGTTTAAATATTGATCTCAGCCAAACCTGGGCAGCACAGGCGTTTCAGCACAACAAAGATTGGACCTGATCGATAGCCTTGAAGCTGCAGGTGCCAGAACAACTGTTTTCTCTCTTTTTTTCACGTTATCACATTAATCTTAGATTTGTTTCATTGTGACAAATTTGGACAAAGAAACTTTATTTCCATGTTTGCTTAATCTCCTAATCACACGTAAATGTAAACTATGAAAAAACAATAAATAAATAAACAGTGTTCCCAGCCCCGGAAGGTGAACTTTGATTCAACATTTAGAAACGCTGAGCTAATCAACAGCTAATTAAAACGAATCTCCATGAACAAGACTCATGGTCATGTGTTTCATTTATAAAGCATATTTAAACTGGTGATTTCCCTCAGGAGAACATGCTTTGCTCCACTTCCTGTCAGGCAATTTTTCTCATCAGACAATGCAACGGTATCACAGCATCCGCTCATGAACACGTGAACACATCAATCACACTTGAGCAGAGCCAGATTAGTGAAAGACACAATTTGTTCAAACATGGTTATTGATGTAGTTGTGGCTGAACACAAACCACAGAGGTCTCCATGGGAAGGCAAAAAACAAAAGTACAAATTTCATCTGTTATCAGACATCTGACCCTATTTGTAGACCCAAACCAACTTACAAATAAAGTTTCAGCAACATTACCCTGTGCCTAACAAAGCATAATATTTTCTTATTTCTACACCGGTTCTTATCTTCAAAGGGGTGATATTATGCAAAATTGACTTTTGTGAGCTTTATTTAATGTTTTAATATCAGTCCCTTTCAAAGACATACCCGGATTGTTGCTTTGACCCATTCATGCACGTTTGAGTAATCCTTGAGTCTCCTGTGGCCGTGTGGAGCTGCCTAAATGCTGGTACAAAGCACCACCTATTTACACAAAGCTCCTCCCTGGAGCTCCGTCTGCAGCTGAGCTCCTGCCCCACAGAGCACCCCTCCCTTGAAGCACTGTTGTCAAGAAATGCTGAAGTGGAAGTGTCAGAAACGGTAGGATGTTCTTAAAGAGACAGAAGCTAAAACTTTGAAGCTTTATCTAAACAGAAAATATGGTTTTAGGCTGAAGTTAAGGAGCAGTTGTTGCCTCTTAGAAATACGTTTGCAGAATCCTGGGGCCTTTCTAGGTGAAGTTGGGATATTCTCCCACTTCACATGTGGGTTTTCTCTGGTTTCCACCCACAAACTACAAACATGCATCTTAAATTAATTGGGAACTCTAACTTTTCCCTATGTGGGTGAGAGTGTGAATGGTTGTTTGTCTCTACGTGGCCCTGTGATGGAGTTGCGACCTCTGTGTGGTATGCCTCGCCTCTCGCACAGTGACTGCTGGAGATTGGCACCAGCTTCCCTGCCACTCGAAAAGAAAAAAAGAACAGATAAAGAAAAGGAAGAGATGAATGAATGTCCATGTTGAGTTTTATTTATTTATTTTTTTCACCAGGCTGGATGTGTGCATGTGTCTGACAAGACATATGGCCCCATATATCACCATCATGCATTCCTGCTGACAGTGAGCCTGTCAGCAAACCACACATTCACACCCACCCCTGCACCTACACACACACACACACACACACACACACAC
>NW_013952492.1:1112883-1116787 GCF_001266775.1 Austrofundulus limnaeus
CTACCTCCCCATCCCCCCTTCATATATTCTTTTTCCTTTACTCACATCTCTGTCGCCCGAGCTAGACCCCAAAATTAATCCCTTGTGACTTTTTTTCCATCACACAGATGTGAACGGAAACAACTTGGTCCAACGTGAGCTCTGATTTATTACCCTGATGCCTTGTGGTTCTTGCTTGCTTTATCACTTTTTTCAAAATCATTATTTGTACAGTGTCAAATTCACGCAGCAGAATTCAAATGTTACGCTGCGAAGAGCTGCATTTACTCTAACAACAAAATTTATGAGAGCCACATCACGCACAAATGTGAGAACGGAGTGTAATTTTCTCTGGGCTGTTTTTTTGTGTTTCTACTGAGAGGTGTTATTACACTGTAAAAAGCCCACATCCAATGGGCTGAGGTAATTAGCTGCTGCTAAACAGACTGTTTCTTAATGGGAAAACAGTGGGATTAATTGCCATGATTATCAATTAAACTACATAACAGGATGAAAAGGGCCACTGGAGGTTCTCTGCTTTCCTTCAATAGCTTTTAATGTGTTTTTTTTTCATTTTGAGTTTATTTTTATCAAATCATTGCAGTTCTTTCCCACACTGTGCAGAATTTAGAGACAGACATTAAGTTTGGTTGATAGTACAATTTTAATTTAAGGAGTATCCAGCTGCTTGTGTATGTAATCTAAAATCAGTTTTTTACCCAACTGGTCCATTAACATAAGAAGTCAAATTGTAAGCCATAAGAATGGAAGCCATAACAGAAAGTCTTCATTTCTCTGTGTGTGAACACATGGCATCGAGATGAGATCAGTAGGAACCAATGTCCATCCCAGTCACAGCATCACAGCTAAATCAATCCCACTGGAGAGGAATCTGCTGCTGACCCCCACACCTGAACTGGACCAACAGCACTGAACCAGGAACCATCTACAGAGACATGATGTGTGCTTTCTAACAATCACTTTCATTGCTTGGGCTTGTCTGATGCAGACATGGAAAAGAGGAATCTGCTAATGTAAATTTTTTTTAAAACATATTTAAGAATAAATTTGTGTGAAGGTATTTCATGTTTAAGTCATCGGAAAATCATGCAAATCATGCATACTTTTATACAGGAGTCCTTGAGTCACTGCAGACTTCAACTACCAATTATTTTAGACTTGACATCTTCATATAAACCCTTCAAAGGAAGAAAAAAGCAATCTATTGAAAGAATTGCATAGCTTTTTTAAGATAATAACATAGTAAGTGAAAAGAGAATCTTAATGAATGGTTCAACCAATAAATCATCCTTTGGAAACACTAAAAATAATGGATCCTTGTGCAGTTAATGGCTCAATGCAGGAATCATATTAGTGGCAGGGGTCTGTTAGAAAACCCCATGAACTCTACATTCAAGGACAAACAGTGGGTTTTTTTCCCTCCTCAACCAGATTTTTAGCTGGATGTTTGGTGTCAAGACTCATGGCCAAGGTTGAGATTTACTGCGATATAGGAGTGTGAAACCACTTTAGCGCTTTTCCAGAGCCAAGGGTCCCAGCCACAATTCAGAGAGCTGCTTTGATTGTTGCCGAAGGGAATTTGTCCGACATCTAATCTAAAGTTCATTAAACAGTCGGAGGAGGGAACACGCTGCATATGCACACTGATATGCCATTGTACACCCGCATGTAAACACACACGCACGTTTATCTTTCTATCTTCATGGGGACTTTGCATTGACTTCCATTCATTTACTGGTCAACTCTAAACCTAACCACCCCGGTGTACCTGATTCACCTTCCTCTGATGGGGGCCACGCCTTTGTTCCCATAAGGAACAGGGTTCTTACAAGGCTGTGTGTTTTGGGAAAATGGTCAAAAATCATCCCTACCAGGCAATAAAAACACGTACACACACATATCCTGTCTCAGTTTGTATATTTGCAGTGTGTGGTTGCCATCGATGACTGCCTGCAGGCTTGGGGATAGTTGAAAGCAGAAAGGAGAAAGCCCCTCTTCCCTCACACCTCACCACAGCTCGGAGGGAGGGACATCTTATCTCAGCACAGCAGAGAGACAGCGAATTAAGAAGAAAAAAAGATGGATGTGAGTGTGTTAAGTGAGAAGGATTTTGCAGGAGAAGAACACATGGAATTTAGGGACAGTGTCCAACTGGAAAAACTGCAAAAATAAATAAATAAATAATTAAATAAAACTCTGTCATGAGTTTAAAGCACCTAAAAACAGTGATTGTTGTCTTCTTAACCAGACATTATTGTATGCATGTGTGTGATACAGTATATGGCATGGATTCATATCATAAAGCTGCTCAAAATCCTCAGCTTGATTCAGCAAAAAGCACAAGACAGGTCTTGCTTTGGAACACCTTCCACTCAGCACGGTGTCCACTGATGCAGGGTAAAAAAAAAAACGAATCTCTTATTTCAAAACACAATTACGTAGGAAGGAATAGATTTTATTCATTGTAAGCCACGGTATGAGCATGCCTGATGCCATGAAGTCATCCCAAAATGGTCTCATAGCAACTGTCGTTAGGGGCAACCGGCATTTTCTGCATGCAGCACCCCGAGCCTTGCAGAGACGGGGAGACACATAGAGAGTGACAGCGTGGATGTGAGTTGGCCATGGATAAATTGTGTGCATATCTTCATGCGGTTTTGCAAAAATGAGGTAATCTACCCAGCCTTTGTCCAGGGTTGAAATACAACAATTTTTTGATGCAACAATCGTTTCTCATTTTGCCCAGTGATTATTTGTGCATGTCAGTTCCTGCAAGAAATCAGATCCATATTCCACACACAATTCTGTGCACTCACGTTAATGCCTAAATCATGCTCACTGACTCATGATTGCGTGTAACAGTCATTTCACAACATCCACTCATATTCACACACTGCCCTCTACTGGAAAGTCTGAAAAATATGCTTAAAATAAAACTTGGATGATAATTCAAATCTGACCTTTTTATGACTCCAGAAAAAAAGATAATCTGACATCAGAGTCTGCAACAAACTAAAATGCAATATTTTCTAAATCTAAAATACTCATGAATGAGATGCATGCTCAATAATAATAATAATAATAATAATAATAATAATAATAAACAGATTAGTCTTTTTTCTTTAACAAGCATCACCATCACCATTTTATTTCTCACTGAAATATTAATTAAAAAACACTTGATCTCTCAGTCTTGTTTCTTTATTGTTTTGAATATTTGATCATACAGTTATTTACACTAGCATGATGCATAGATTCTCTGTTCACCCCCTAACTTCTGACTTGCTCAGATCTGCTGGATCTATGTTCAGCTACCTCCAGATACACAGTGATGAGCATCATTACTTCATAGCAACATGAAAAATGTTGTTTAACGGTCTGTATTGCCCTCTAGTGGTGGATAATAGATATTTCAGTAAAATGTTGCTGACGTGTTCTGCTTTTTGTCCTTTAGTGAGGCTGTTCTAATAGTATGTGTTTGATTTAATTATTAAACATGCTGTCAAACATATACCCCCCACCATAGTTTTCATTCAGAGTCAGCCACCAAGCATTTATAAAACCAAGAAGACTTGAAACAAATGTAAAAAAATAAAAATAAAAAAACTGATTATAATTTATTATCTTATTTTATTTTTTAAAAGAAAGCTTTACATGCATCTGTAGGACATTAACAGGTTCGTGAAGAGAGTTAAATAGAGCCATGCAGCTCCTTTTAAAGAGCTTTTTGAAAGGACAGTTGTTGTCAGAGCAACCAAGGTCTCTGCTCTGTTTGTGCAGGTAAAAGCATCGGCAGAGGAGATTTAGGCGCTTCCTGTGATCATGATTTTACTTTGAAGATGCATGCTTAGAAAGGCCTGAAGATTATTATGCTACCATGATTTTAGTGGAGAAAAAAAAAACA
>NW_013952492.1:1116797-1119226 GCF_001266775.1 Austrofundulus limnaeus
AACAGGATGTTTGTGCTTGGTAACACATTTTCTGAGTTCTCTAAGACCAATAGCATCTGTTGTAAAAAAAATAGAAACAAAAAAATATAAAAAAAGGTCATGCAAATTTAACTATGTCAGTATTAGCCAATGTTCCAATAAAATGTTATCAGCATATCAATCAATCAATAAAATATAAAGACAATAAGCAAATTAAATAATATGCACACACACACACACACACACACACACACACAAAACCTAACAACTCAGAATAAAGTGAAGACGTTAGGATGTGGTTTTTCCAGAAGAAAAGCTAACAATGTGAGTCTCATGGATTCATCTGAAAGTTATTGCTGCCCATTATTTAATCTCTGAACTCAGGTCTTTAGCAGAGAATCCAGTAAATTTCACCTTGCACGTGTGCGGCTCAAAGTCACTCACTTGTCACTTTGTTTTTCCTTCCTTCATGCCAATCTTCTAAGTGCTGCTAACGAGACAGGCCTTCATTAGGACAAAGACCTGTTCTGTGTCAACTCCACCCATGTGGAGGACAATCAGCCCCACTGGGACCTGTGTCAGCCAGAGTGTGACATGTCAAATGTGTGAACAATGACAGACAGACAGACACACACACACACACACACACGCTTTTAGTACTGCAGACTCAGAGCAACAGAGACGGGACAGAAAGTGAACTTGGAAGCAAAAGGAAGACTGGTCCTTCTACTTGGACATCTGCTCAGTCCCAGAGGCAGATGGTGAACCAATCAGACCACCTGGTGCCACTGCCACTAAAAGCCCCTCCCATCACCCTGCTACCCCTCCTGTAAACCAGCATCCTGGCACATACGGCAGGTGACACATTGCTAATGTGACACTGCCAAAGCCCTGAAAATTATGGATGTATTCACAGCATTAGCACAAGCGTGCAGCAGACATCCAGAAACAGAAAATAAATGCAATCCTGTCTTTTTTTATTTACTTCCTCCACAAGGTGCATGTCAGTTTTAGGTAGTTTTGGTTTTGCCGTAATCAATTCAGGTGGAACACAGAGTATTTTTTTCCCTGTTCCATTTCTCCAGTAGGAAACTGAAAACTCCTATTTGTGAGCCGGCCCGTAAAAGGTTTATTTTCAATAGCTTGACCTTGATAGCCATCAGATAAATGCCACGCTTCAGCTTTAGCTAATATCCTCCAAGGCTTCAGAAAAATCTCTAAAAGCTTGAGGAGGACTTTTGTCGAAAAATTAATTTATTCTGAAAGCACAAGCCGACATGCACGTGTCTGAGTGGGCTTTCATGAATGCAGGAGATTGAAATAAAAAGGATATTTGTCATGAAAATTTAAAGTGAATTGAATAAACATGTGCAATGTATGCAACACATATCAACACATTTATGCAAAAATAATCATGCATGCGGTAACATCTCTGGAGTTGTATAACGCGAAAGCTTTCTAATATCTGAAGAACTTTACTGCACATAAATGCACCTGCAGAGATGGAAAAGTGTCATAAAAATGGAAAAACCAAAAGGAGGAAACTGTTTGCACAATGATAAGCATCTGCCACGGTGATGCTTGTTCAAGACGGTTTCATTAATCTCATTTTTTTTGGGATGACAAAATACACAAAAGGCTCAGTCGATAACCTGTCTCTCAACCCCACCGCTGGCCATTACAACTGATAGGGAACGCTGTCACCCTTCCCTGAGACACTGCGGTATGCATTAACATGCACAGTGGGCGCGCACACTGCAGACCCTTCACACAGTCACACCTGAGACCCTCTATACACACACACAAAAGACCATAACTGAGCCAGAAGGAACTCTGATGAAGTCAATTAGAAAGGAGGTGCCTTCACCTCTGCAGCTGATCAATAGTGCATACACAGGTGCTGCAGTGTAAACAGCAGAGTTAGGGGACGTGCTGAAATCTCTCACACACATCAGCCTTTATACATTTATGAATGCTGTGCCATTTGAAAAAAAAAACCTCTAGTTTGCATTTATTTATTGTCAAATTCTCTTCATCTAAAAAAAAAAAACCAAGCATTTTTGGTGAATTAATTGAAAACCTAACATATGTCAATAATGGACTACACAAAGATTACAACCAAATCCACCCCAAAGCAGACTTTCTTGATGTTGCTAGTTTGATCTCAGACAGATGGATCAATACTGTGATCACGGACAGCATTTAAAGCCTCACGGCAGAAAATCAAAGCTCTGATCAATATCAAACCTGAGCTGTGGGCATGACTATGTTGATTTAACGAGTGAGCTTAAATGGAATTTTCAATCTTAAATATATGCATCCATCTTTGGATGGTTGTAAATCATGTTGAGTGACTTCTACCAAATGTTTCAGCTCATGTATGATTATGACTACTAAGTAGCCAATGTATAAAACAAAGCTGTATACAGCTGGATTGTGTTATGTATATA
>NW_013952492.1:1120661-1137799 GCF_001266775.1 Austrofundulus limnaeus
GTGCTTGGGCCCTGTGTGTGTGTGTGTGTGTGTGTGTGTGTGTGTGTGGGGGGGGGGGGGCTACTGAACTGGTCTGCCACGGCATTTTAAAGGCTTTTTGTTTGATATGAAGCAAAAGTGTTTCTTTTCTCCTGCAGCAACTTCAGAGCTTGAGTTTGCTGACATCAGCAGTGCTGGCTCTCGACATCACTCAAGCATGACCGTTCTGCAGGCAGACTGCAGCTTTTAGAAAAAATAAAAAAACTGTAAAACAAATCCTATGAATGCTTTATCGTGGCAATAATGATAAACAACAAAAAAAGGGGGGGGGTATAAAAGGGCGCTGCACAGTAACACATCAGCATCAAACTGTGAGATGCTGTTATAATAAAAATGGCTGTAATAAAACACTTCTGTGCCTTCACTTCTTACTAAGAACCAAATGTAAATGTAAGGTACAAAATGTCTTTTTACATATATGAGATATTTAAATAACTTAGATTTTTTTGCTGGCAAATTAGATTGTGTTAATTGTATCACAATTTTTGTTTTTGTATACCCTTAATTTCCCTTTATGGGATCAATAAAATATCATTCATTCATTATCTGTAGACTGTGGGGGTATATTTTTTTAAATAAAATGTTGGTTCAACGTGTCAGTATTGACTAATAGAATCTATAAATAACTCATCAATTGATAACTGCAGTATAAATTTTCCACCCATGTGTCCCAGAATTGGAAAATATGCTTGTTACAGTTACATTTAAAGAAATGCAAGAAGTGTTATCAGAGCCTCCCTCTCTGCCATTGTTACAGGGCAGTAATCAATTATCTCAGTATGATCTCATATTGCTGCCCCTCCCCCCCATGCTCTTCAGCTCACCTTCTTTTGTACACTGGCTGCTCTGTTGCACTATCAGAACATATAAAATACATACAAATAATGCATTATCAAGAGCTTTGTTTTTATTTTGACCACAGTTATAATATGTCTTTGCAGTAAATATGTGCCAGTGCATTAAAAAAAACCCTCCAACATGTCAAATCTACACCCACTCGGTGCAATATATCATCCAACAGTGATTTGATTAAGGCTGAATGAATCCCTTGGCTTGATCACACTGAGTCATCTGGTCTGCATCCGCAGTAATTGAATAAGGAGAAACAATAAAGCGCAAGGCAACATGAGGTCTTTGCCCTTTTCTTTCGTTGGCTGACTGAACACGGAACACTTCAGTCATGCTGTTGTGTCGTTATCAACGTGACCCATAAACGCTTAAGGTGTACCAACGTAACAATGTGATGACCTGTAACATGCAAGCTTTAGTATAAAACTGGGATCTGCGAAGCTGCTGGATGTTGTTCCCCTCGCTGCACAGAAACCCTGCAGCTTTGTGAAGATAATCCACTTAGCCTCAGTGTGTCAAGATCCCAGTTTACCTTCCTTCTGTCTGTGCTGTGTGTGAGGCCCAGTGTAACAGATAGGGAAATGCATATTGATCAGCGGCACCTGCATTTGAAAAACCAACCCCCCACATGAACAAGAGGTCTATAAATTGAAGTATAATATAAGTACATGGCACAGTAGAACATTGAAATGATTTGTTTTGTCAGCTTTGCTCTCTTCTATAATTAAATTTCCATGGGATGCTTTATCAAATTGGGCTAAAGTCATAACAAACCCTGGATTAGCTGCATCAGAATGTTATTAGCTGAGCTGGTAAGATATTGTCAGATCTAGGTCTTTGATCAGTGCTGGTTCTTAGATTAAAATCAACAATGAATAAAACCAGTATTTATTTATTTATTTATTTATTTATTTATTTATTTATTTATTTATTTATTTGTATTGAACTTATACTTTTTATTCTGGTTAGTAACAAGTGCTCAGCAATCGCTCAAAGACAGAAATACGATGAATTCAGTGATGTGATTATCCAGTTTGGATTTAAAGTGGGGAAATGATTTTCAGGTCCATCCATCCATCCATCCATCCATCCATCCATCCATCCATCCATCCATCCATCCATCCATCCATCCATCCATCCATCCATGCATCCATCCATCCATCCATCCAAGAAAAGCTTCTGTAATCACTGCTGTGAGATAATTATCTATTTGTCTGAAATATTAATGCACACAGAGGCAGGAAGCTTGATCAATGTTAATCTTGGCTCAAACACTTGCACACACACACACACATCTGCCAACTGAACCCACATTAATAATTAAGAAGGGTTCAACCTAGCAGGCTCGTGTGGAAGCAAATGCCACGGATTTAGCAAACAAGTCACTGAGCTCTGAGATCAGTAATGAGATGTTAGTTCTGCTCAGCGTGAACCTAAAGGAAATTTAAGGGCAGAGGGACGTGGTTAGGGGTAACGCTTTCTCCAAATGTTGTCCTCACCGAAGACAGCCGCTCATTGTCTGCTGATGGTTGGAATAAACTGAATGGTTGCCGAAATGGTTGCAGAAAATTACGGACGCTGACAGTTATTTACAGAATAGAACAGAGCTTGTGAAAACGGTTTGGTAGCAAAGCATTTTAGGAGTCGTCAGCCGTGACAAGAGCACTTGTTGGGAAACAGCCACCATACTAATGCTCACTTAAATGCAGTGAAGGAGTAAAATCACACTCAAGTGACACAAAACTGTCTACTGGATGGCACAATTCTCAGCAGATGAATTCTTTCATATTTCCACGCAAGCCTTAAAAATCCCCTCTGGAGGAGTCTCTTCAGGCGGGAAACAGCCTGATGGGATTTTTCAGTGGGTTCCCAGCTTTTTTTTATTTATTTTTTTTTTGCCACAGCAGCAGTTTACTTTGAAGCTGTCTTTTTCCATTATTGTGATTTTTGTTCTCTCTCTGTTTCTTTTTTTTAATTCCTTTCATGCCCTGTCTATAATCTTTTGCACTTCCCTTCACACTGCTGTCTCAATGCAGTATGGATTACATGGCCTATCGCCATAGTAACAGACAGCTATGACAGGTGGAAAATAGCAGGCAGTGCAGCGATGCATGACTCCCTCTGAGAATGCAGAATACCAACATTATAGAATAAAAATGAGCAGAACATGCTCATATACAGTGCCACCAAGCACATGAGGAAAGTTTACAAATAAAACCCTGACGGTTATCAGAAGAAGCCGTTACATTTGAATTCTACACGTCACTCTGTCATCGGTTCCCCGTTTAGACAGAAGGGACGTTTAGCTCGCCGTGTGCATCTGTTTTATTATTTTATTGGAAACACAGGAAGTTAAGCCAACCTGTTTTTGGCCAATAATTTACTGATAACAAGAGCTTACAATTCCTGTTTTGGTGGTTGCTGCCCAACAATTATCTCACATAGATGAGGTTTAATTAACCTACCGGTCTTGTATGAAGTATGAACAAATGCAAACCTTACTCAGCAATGAAAATTTCACCCCTGAAGCAACTTTGTTACTTGCACAGCAGATGCATTGTTCTAAAAGTTTGCCTTAAAGGACAGTTTTGTCTAGAACACAACTTTTCTGTTCAGTTTAAAAATAAAAAAATGTATGTATTATTGGCTTTACAGATAAAACACCTATTATAGCAAAAACAATGAGGTTTCAATTTTTCAAGGAGGATTTCAGGTTTGTAGGAAGTAACAAGGGGGGAGGAACACACAAAATATTAGCTTTTTATTGGATGGAGAGGAAAATGAAAGAGTTGAAAAACAGACAAAAACAAGTTGTACATACACCACTTTGAGACTTACCATAAGCAAACTGACAGCTGATTCAGGGATGAGTTGGACAGCCATGATGGAACGCTCCAATAGATTTGTGCAGAAAGGCAGAACAAACTGTCACCGATTTTCTTGAGAATTCCTCTTCCCCGTCTTCTTTGTTCTTCAGGAAACAAGCCTACCTTTGAACAGATGAAGATCTTTTACTGGTCCACCTGCCCTGTGTCCTTAAACCATGCCCACCCCTCTCTCAGTCAGTACTGCAGATTGTCTCGGAGCTCCAATTGTAATTCCACAGCCTATGGAGAGCCTGCACCTCCCCAATCTCTGTGACTCTTTGGACTTTGCAAAGATCAACCCTTCTTCCTCTTCTTTAATCTGGGAGCTGAACAGACCCCCCTTAATACCCTTTTTTTCTCCACTTTTAAAACACTCCCTGTGGACCACACACCCTCCTTCCCAAAACTCCTGTAACTGGAGCGCCTCTTATAAACACTCCCCTCCCTCTGTTGTTGCCCTCAGTTCTCTTTTCTACCTTCACAGCACAAAGCGCGTCTAGTCCTGCAGTGGTACTCCAGTCCAGCTGCTTTCTTCCAGCGTTGTCCTTCGCTGCTCCAGAGGATGTAACCTGTCTGCATCAGTGATGCTCCAAACGCTCACCTCAGCTCCCCCCGCTCCAAGATCCAGCACCTCCCCTTCACCTTTATCCCTGGATGTATCATTGGCATGAAACACCTGCAGAGGAGGAGGCAAACGAAGGAGAGTAGAAGGTGCAGTCTGAACGGAGCAGAGAGGGATGGAAAAGGCAGCGAGGAGCGGAGGGAGGATGTGGCGCTGCGAGCAGCCACTGGTGAACGAGGTCCACACCAAACTGAGCGTAAATGAAGGTGGGTGGGGAAGAGGGAGGGGAGAGAGGGAGAGAAATGCAGAGAGCAAGAGCAGACTGTGCGTATTGATGGGGGAAACAAGGCAGGGTGAAATGTGAATGAGCACTCACAGACTCAGTTATGTAAGGGTTTTACACCTGTGATGGTGCTCCTAAGCACAATATGCTGTGTTCAGAAAAAACTGATTTTTCTGACAAAGCTGTGATTCTGCTTGTGTTTTACTAATTGCATAGATTAAAAAAAGCAAACAAATCAGCACTGAAAAGATGCAGTAAAAACAATAGTTTAAATCCTGAATAATATAAACCAAATCAAATATTTTTCTTCTTTTGGAAAATGAATCTATTTGAGGTGTTGAGTAATGAAATAATACTTGGTTACTTTTACTTAAAGGGCCAATATTATGTGTTTCTCAGGCATATATTTAAATACTATACCATAATAAAGTATCTATGTCACCTTTAGCTGTTATTAAAATGCTGTTTTTATGTTTAAATAGAAAATAAACTGATCTTCTCATCACTTCCTCTTCTAAACGCCTTGAAATCGGCCTCAAAGGTATTTTTAATCTGAAAAGAGCTTCACTGAGTGAGAACTAATGTTGAGACCTCAGCAGACAGTTAAGTTTCACTTTCACTTTCACCCAAGAGCCTGCAGGAGTCATGGGTGGGGTGTGTGGGGAGGGGGTGCGCTCTGCCATGAGGAAGTTCTGTTTAAAGACACGTCCCAGTGGTGTTCCTGGTAACAAAAGGCGTTTTGGTCCCCACCTCTCATTTTGCTCCTCAGCATGGCTGCCTAAAAACACTGCAGGATTTCTCAAACATGCATGAATGAGTCAAAGCAAGGCTTTGGGCATGTTTTTATGAGAGTGTAAAATTATACATGTTATAAAACTCAAAAAAGTTGTTTTCACATGATATTGCCCCTTTAAGAAAGTCTTTGTTGTTTATACTTTCAGATGACTATTTTATATTTTCAGGTGATTGTCTGCACGTTCTACTCCTTACATTTTATATATGCAAAACAAATTTAATTTCTATTTCATTTGGGCTTGTTTTCATTCCATCTTGCAATCATTAAAAAACAAAGACAAAAATATCTATCACCACCTCATATTTGTAATAATTGTGGTTGGATGAGAGGTATAAATATATACCGTTCTGACACCCTATGTGACCTATCACACCTGTACATGACATAAATCATGTCACACTCCAACAGGACATAGCAGATGTATGTAGACTAGTATGAAGATGAGCATAGCAGACATATATGCAGCTGAAACAGGTGTTTTTTAAACATTTTAATATAACATTATAGTCGTTACAGCCTTTAGAAAAAGTATTTTTGGGGAGGTGGGATTGTGCACCTCTGTATTGCAGCTTAATCCTTTGAATGGAATAGAATAGAAGAGCTTTATTGTCGCTGATAAAAACAATGTTCAAGGACAGTGTCAAAACAGTGAAATGCAGTTTAGCATCCTCTCACAGGCAGCAATTTTTAAAAAATATATAAAAACAAGTAAATAAATAAACAATCCTTTGTCCTTGATGTTTTCCTTTTAAACTTTAGGTAGTTTTAAAAACAGTAATTTTACACTTTTTTCTTCAGTAAAATGCTTGATTTGATATTTCAACTTCCACAGAAGCAATTTTAAACCCTAATATCCACACTTTTGGTAAATCTACACATTTACCATATAAAAATTGCCATTTAAATCACCTTGATGCCTCACCTTGATTTGAGATGTGCATGTTTGTATGGATGTTACTTGTTAACCACCATGTTCCAAAGAATTCAAACACAAGATTTATTGTTTTAAGTAGTTGCACCCTTTGTTAACATTGAGACCAAAAGAATGCCCGAGCTTGATCCAACATTCAACATTATCAAGTGGTCTTTTATTTATTCTTTAAAACTTACGTAGACACAATCTGGGGGCTATGAAGTAAGTAGATGTCCAACATCTAACAGTATAACCAAAAATGTCAATGACTTATTGATATGTTTATATGTTTAACTGCACATTGGAGACTGGTGAAACGCAATTTCAACTTCTGTGCTAATCCTGTTACATAGATTTTGACAATAAAGTACACTTGAACTTGAACTAATGGCCTCAATTCACCCCCGTTCATGTGACGAAACATTTGTCTCTTTTGACCAGAAGGCTTGTGGGGAACTGTGTCTCAGAGATTTTGGCCACTATCACAAAAGCAACAAAAGGGTTCAAAGTTCATCTATAGTGCCAATACGTGAAGTTGTTTAAGTTCAACTGCTTTACTTTGTCTACAAAATAATAAATAACTTTCTGCATATAATCTGACAGTTTAAAGAGAGAAGGAAGGAAGGGGTGGGAGGAGGGAGGGTTGTTTCACAGTCTGCTGAAGTACTTCCGCAGTTTAAGTCCATCCCTCCTCTCAGCTGCAGCTGAAACAGAAACAGGAAGCTGGAACGTTATATTTGTTTCTCATTGCTTTTGATTGAACTTTTCCTTTAAACCTTAGACACAACCTGGGGGCTATGAAGTAAGTAGATATCAAACATCTAATAGTATAATCAAATAATGCTAAACTAGTGTTTGTGGAAAAAGCTTTCTTTTAAATTCTTTTGACAGTCAGTTTCTTCTCAGTTCTCGTAAATAAGGAAGAGCGGGATAAAGAATCACCACCATGTCGTTGATCAAATGACATTTTTAATAAATGTGCTTGTTTAATTGTGTTTTGTAATAGAATATTTTCTTCTGATCAGTTCTAACAGATTTTGACGTCTCAAACTGCATGCCCGAGTTCACCAGAAGATGGCAGAGGCGAGCAGTGAGGTGATTCATGACACAGATTTGGAGGAATGGAAGGAGATTGGTTGTGGTGGATTTGGAAGAATCTATAGGGTCTGGCACAAGACATGGGGTCTTGATGTGGCTATTAAACTACCTCATCAGGAATCAAGGTACATTTGCAACAACAACAACAACAACAACAACAACAACAACAACAACAACAACAACAACAACAACAACAACAACAACAACAACAAAATCATATTCTAAAATATTTATATATTATGTTTCTTCCGCTTTAAATAGATAACTGACTGTCATCCTTCTCGTTTCAGTCTAACGGAGGATGAACCACTGCTCAAGGAGGCTAATCACATGAAAAGTTTGGTCTTTGATTTTGTGCTCAGAATTTATGGAATGTATGATGGAACTCCGTTTAAAGGAATGTCCAGGAGGAGAGGTATAGTCATGGAGCACATGAAAAGAGGATCCATTGAGACCCTGCAGGAAAACTTAGCCGGCCCTCCTCCACCGCCTCTGGCCTTCCGTCTGGCCCATCAAGTGGCTCAAGGAATAAACTTCCTCCATCTGAAGAAAATTCTGCACTGTGACCTAAAGCCAAGCAATGTGCTGCTGACAGATGAACTCCACGCCAAGGTGCAGTACCTACCCCTTTAACTTTTTATGTAGCAGTTGAATGTAAAACTGAACTCAGTAGTTTCTGTCTTTGTATTTTGAAGCTGGCAGACTTTGGTCTGTCCAGGATCACCACCAGTGTTTCGAACATCGGTGATCAAACAAGGGATGTTGGAGGTACATTTAAATACATGCCACCAGAGGCGTTGGGAGATTTATCATATATACCCTGTCGTTCTTTTGACATATACAGGTAAACACTGAAGTACAGTTTTACAAATCCTCTATAGTTAAAAAGCAACTATAATCAAGAATTTCCACCCTTTCGTCATCAGTTATGGTATCCTACTTTGGTCTATCTTTACTGGTCAAGAACCATACCAAGGTACAGTGGATTTTATCATCTTCCTTTTCCACTTTTTAAACTTTTGTTAAGTGTAATTACCACCAAATGTTTGTTTTTCCTAAACCTCATCTGCTTATAAGTAATTATTGAGCACAGGTAAAGGCCTTTTTTCACATTCACGTTCGGCTCTGTCTACATTTTTACTGTTTTGAATACACCATAGGAAAAGGGAAAGACCTAGTTGCAGTGAGGATTCCAAAGGGTGACAGACCGGATGTCAAACGTTACCATAAAAATGTAGAAAGGATGGAAGAGCTGGTTAAACTCATGAAACAGTGTTGGGATGGGGATCCTGTGAAGAGACCTAAGTCTGAAGGTTTGATGTTCGTTGTGATCATTTGCTTCCTACTTTATACAAAACTTTACTGCCCCTATGTATGCATAATACATGCAACAGATGTTTAACACAGTTCAATAATTTGCATTGTTTATTTTCCAATAGCCACACACTCTAAAATGAAAAATGGTTTTCCTTCTAGAAATCATGGCACGCACAAAGGATGTGTTCTCAAAGCACCAGAGTAATGTTAATGTTGCCGTCTATGAAGTCTTATTAAAGCTGGTATGGAATGTCTTATATAAAACAAAATAAATAAGAACTGAAAACTCAGGAAGGGATTTTTTTTCTTTTTTGTTTACCGGATGTTTACTCTGTTTCAGGATTCACCTGCTGGTGTTCATTTACCTCAAACAAGTGGTGCAGACAGCGTTACCAAACCAGGTAGATTTAATCATGTTGCTTTTTTACACCTAAAAGCCAAAACCCATAAAATAAATATGATTCTGTTTCAGAAAATGCATGCGCAAAGGATGTTGTGGCTGTGGATCATTACAAATTTAGCATACAGGTATTCTTCAAATTTAAGAAATGACAAAGATATATTTTAACAGTGATTATTACTCGTTTTTTTCTTTATTTTGTTTCTTATTCAGGATCTCAGGGTGAGAGATAAGGAACATTCAGCACAAGATCCATCACAGGCAAAACACAGAGACACTCAAGTCCAACAACCAGATAAAGTCACCCCTAAGGTCAGTTTGGACTCATTGTTTTACAGGTTTTATTACGATGCTAAATCACGTTCCATCAAATCCCAAAGTAATAAAAAACTAAAGAAAAGTCCAATATTTGCCTGAATCCTTCAGTTTTAGTCATTAGTGTTTCCCAGTTTAAACTATTTTTTACTCTGTTGCCAACAGATGACTGAGAATGTTTGCACAAAAAAAGAAAAAGGTATGATTTTTTTAAAAATTTGCTTGTTTGTATTGATTGTCATAAAAATGCATTTAAGACTGGTAAGGACTCCACTGTCATTGCTCTTCTCACCTACACGTTTTTGTTCTTCTCCATCAAAAACAGCAACATTTATCGACGACATGAGACCAGAATTAATACAGCGAACCTCCCAAGTAATGGCCGTAGTTGAAGAGCTCAGAAAGCGAGTCCACTCAGAGGCCTACTCAATGATCAGAGCGGAAAAAACCTCACAGGACAAAATGAGAGAACTGTATGGGACGACGCTACGTTCAGGAGAATCAGCCAAAGCTGCCTTCTATGATGCCCTTAAAAAACACGAGCCAGATCTGATGAAGGAGCTGGGTATGATTTAATGCTTTTAATCCTTCAAGCCTTTTTGTGCCATCCAAGGTTTTAATTTCATTTTCTTTTCCCTTAGGTGCCTTATTCTAACGCAGCTGAGGCCCTCCTGCATGTAATAACTGAACATGTCAACAACATTTCTTATATTTACCTTTCCCCCCCACATTTTTATATGAAAGGAAATTTATTTTTTATTTGTTTGAATTGTATATATTTAAAGGTGCAGTATTTGTTTAAAAAAGGTAACTTTTCTCAGCTGCTGAAACTGACTTTAGTGGCACAGAAAGTTGGTTCCTGAAGAGCACATTCCTGGAAACAGCTAAGAAATTGTGAAGGACCATCAAACCTCCAGGACCCTGGTGGAAAACTCAAGCTTAAAGTGAAAAGTGTATCGGCTCTTGTGGAAAAATGTGACGGTTGTAGGAAGCAGTATTCGGTATTCATACGGTGCTATGTGAATATTTTGCAGCTTGTTTTATTGTACTTTTATAGAAACTATTTTTCAAAGACAAACTTAATCCAAATTTTTTTATATTGAAATATTAAAAGTCTGCCTTCACGTGCACAAAAATCTCTTGTATTCGTCTGAATTGTACGGCATCCATGCTGTGTGAGCTCACACTGGGGGTTTGACCTTTGTCTGTCTCCTCGACATGCATATGCTCACCGTTGTAATCCTTCGAGGTAAAAGTGTCATCTTGACCCGTCGTTCCTCCTCACTACTTCCTCCTTGCTCCACCCTACACACCTCTCACCCCACCCCATCCTGCTTTAATGCTCCCAATCCTCTTTGTGAGACGGGCGAGTGACGTCTGCAGCTGTCAGGAACCGAGTTAAGCTCAGCAGCCTCCAGGAGAGCGGTGTGGAGGGAAGCTCCCAGCCATTGGGGTGGGTGAAAATTAAGCAGGAGTGGGTGGGCTTTCTGCAGCTTCAACTACATCACTTTCACAACAGCTTCTTGTTTCTGGAACAGAGGAGGATGCAGGGAATTCTGAATTTGGTGTAGTTACCTTCAGCTGACATGTCCTCCCTTTGCTTGAGGGCGTTCATTCCAAGCCTGGGTGGGAATATGATCTTTTCTGATGGCAAGCAAACCATTTTAAAGAATCTTTTATTGTGAAATTCTTTGTAATATATTTTTAAACAGGAGATTTTTAACTGCAAGCATTTTGTTGTAAATCTTAATTTGCTGTGTTTTATTTTTTGACTGTTTTGGCTGAACTACAGCTCAGATTTAAAAAAAAGTAATCAGAGGGCAAAAATACTTTGTTTAATAACAGGTGTCTTAAAAAAGTTGTGAACATGCACTCATGCACTGTGTACCTTTTGAGTGCGTGCAAGTGAGCAGCAAATTGATAGCCTCTCTTGGGATCTGCTGAGCCCAGTGTTTACTTGGAGAGCTAGGTGTGATTCTACTTGTTCATGTGCAAAAGTAGTGCTTGGTCCGTGTACCTGTGAGAGAGAAAAGAAGTGAAAGGTGCTTGGGCCCTGTGTGTGTGTGTGTGTGTGTGTGGGGGGGGGGGTGTCAGAGTCCTGGATTTCCCAGAGATGGAGGGTCATGCTTATGACCGGTTTGGAGACAACGAGAGGGACTTTTACCAGATTGACTACAGGAGGATTGTGGGGGACATGGAGCCAGTATGGCCTCGTGTCCCAAACAGAGACGGGGAGCAGCCTCATCCCTTGCTGGCTCACGCCCACCCAACATCACATTCACACGGGTATGAGACGGCAGCCCAGAGATACAGCGCCACACGTATCCAGGCTGGATATGAGCCAGAGAGGTCAGTCTTCACACCATCATCTTTACTTTAACTGCCCTGTTGGAGTAACAGCAGGGATTTAAAACGTTTTACTCATCGTGTCTCTGGCAGCAGTTGACACGTCATATTTTTCTCTGAATATTAGCTTGTTTGTGATCAAGCTCATTTATTGACCTGGGCAGCTGACCAAATCCTCTTACCCGCTGCCGTCATCGATGTAAAGAAAGCATTTCCATTGAAAGGGATGTGCTCCTTTTCTTAGCAGTTCCTGTTTATTCTCCTGATCAGGCCACAGCAGAGGTCAGATAGAGGTCATGACAAAAAAGAACATCAGGGTTAGCGCATATTCTAAAGTTAAAGAACTGACGTATGATCATGTGATCATATTCCTGTATTTTATGCAGAATTCACAAGGGCTGAAACACCCAGTTATAATGTAATTTCTTTTGTAAACCATGGAAATCGATAAAAATCTACAAATAATTTCTTGCCAAAACTATTCCATCTTTTGTGTTTTAAATATTGTTCACAAGTAGAATTAAAACTGTCTCTTTTTCATGGTTTTATCTTTTTGAAAGTCTGATGTGATAATGTTTTCATCCATGCACGTATTTTATATTTATATTTAAGCATGGCTGACTTCTTGATCAGTGGAGGCACAGGTTATGTTCCTGAAGACGGACTCACAGCACAGCAGCTGTTTGCCATCGGTGACGGGCTGACATACAAGTAAGAAACTTCTTTATTTTCCCTGAAACAAACATGGAGGCAATGTGTTGAGACGTGCAAATTCCCAAAATGTCACAAGCAACTACAAAAATCACAGTCATGCGAAGACTCTCATTACTGTTAACATTTACAGTGATGGCATGTCAGCTTAGGCTTTAAAAGGAGGATTATTACGAGTGATACTACTTTCAGGGATTTTGAGTGATTTTACAAACGTAAAAGCAGTGTGTGTCAGTCTGTGTGTGTCTGTGTAAGTGTGGTGGGGGAGTAAGTGGCGTTTTAAGTGTCAGTGTATTAATGGGTGTCAGTGCAGTTTTCTTATTAGAAGCCATATGTGGGGTTCATCTGTGAACAGAGACTAATACTGAACATTTCAGTAAATTGAACTCCTGACAGATTATTTCACTTTTTTCTTTTCTTTTTTAACACTGGCTTGAAGAGTGCATCTCAAACACTAAACGTATATATCACAGAACTCACTTCATAATGGAAAAGATTGAGAAATGACTCCTTTTATTTAAAAGTATCAAGCAAAGTGGACTTCTTTTTTTATTTTTTGGGGTAGAAAACTAAACTGCAACAATATGCTTCTGCTAATATTTGAGAACTTATTGAAAAATACGTTTCCATCATAAAAATGATTTTACATATATTGTGGATGCACCAGAAGTGCTACAGCTAGCTGGTGCTATCTGTGCTCACAAATAACCATTCATTTTTAAACAAATAACTAAGTTTGGGGTTGATTGAAGTTTCTAAATGTAAAAAATGTCCTTTTTTTCACCACATTTGTTTCCTCTCTACTTTCAGTGACTTCCTTATTCTCCCTGGTTTTATTGATTTCACTTCTGAGGAGGTGGTGAGTGTTATCACAGTTTAATGCACATGTTTAGAAACTGAATAATGTTTCTGTATTTGTAGTGAGTTTTTTAAAAGTCAATTTATGGCTGCAGCTGGAAAACAAGACATTTTTATGACTATGGTGTTTAGATAATGTCTTGAGGCCTACTATTATTTTTATTTATTTTAAAAAATCTAGTAATTACCCAGATTTTATGCAGTTTAAACTAAAGTTTGTAGGTTTTTGTTTTGTTCATTAAAAGCAGCAGATGATGGCAGGATTATTTGTTTGCTTTGTTAAACTCTGCTGGGATGAAAAATTAATTTCTAGCCTGGGTCACATGGCTGGTTGCCTGTTAGCAGGTGTCCAAAACAGAAACACACACACACCTGCGTCCTTCACACTCAACAGATTAATACAGCAAGTCAGCCTCTATTATGGCCAAAGTGGCTTTTAGGTTTATTTACATGCAAAAAAAATAAAAATAAAAACAATCACTTAGCTTCTGTGCTGCAGCTGCTACCTTTGCAGTGACATCATTCATCAAATTAGTCGTGGATTTGATTAAAGTCGTCGTTCGATGTGAGGCTGACATTTTTGTTCCCAAATGCATCGTGTTTGGAAGGATTTGACTTCTGCACTGACGAGAAAAATCACTCTGAAGACGCCTCTCATTTCTTCCCCCATGGATACAGTCACAGAGTCATCCATGGCTATTGCTATGGCAGTGAGTACAAACACACACACATGCATCATTTATACTTATCCGCTCAATTTAACAATATTTGGATCCACAGTGGAAAAATGACATTTTTATCTTTGTTTCCACGTGCCTGATTTCAGCTGATGGGTGGGATTGGAATAATCCATCATAACTGCACTGCTGACTTCCAGGCCAATGAAGTCCGGAAAGTGAAGGTAGGACAGAAAAATCAGCACAGACATGATTTGACACTATAGTTGATCACTAACACACAGGGTAACTTCAGATTCTGTAAAACATCATGCAGAAGTTTTCTTTTTTTTTTCTTACTCCTGGCCCGTCTTTTTGTTTTTGTCAGAAATTCGAGCAGGGCTTCATCACAGACCCGGTGGTGATGAGTCCATGTCACACAGTTGGAGATGTGTTTGAAGCTAAGAGACGACACGGTTTCTCTGGGATCCCGGTGACAGAGACGGGGAAGATGGGCAGTAAGCTGGTCGGCATCGTGACCTCCAGGGATATTGACTTTTTGTCTGAGAAGGACTACGACAGGCCTCTGGAAGAAGTGAGTGTGGAGTTTTCTAAAAGTTGTGTATTTGTGAGAACTAAAGTTACACAAATCAGAATCCCAACTGAACATGGTAATTTAGAAAGTATACGATTCACATTTCATGTTTTTGATCTAGGCTATGACAAAAAGAGAAGATCTAGTTGTTGCACCTGCTGGAGTTACACTAAAAGAGGCAAATGATATACTGCAAAGAAGCAAAAAGGGTAAATCAGAAAAACAGGCACATTATGACAGTTTTTTTTGTTTTTTATTTACTCATGTTTCATTTCGTTTCTCTAAGGTAAGCTCCCCATTGTTAATGACAATGACGAGCTGGTTGCCATCATTGCCAGAACTGACTTGAAGAAGAACAGAGATTACCCTCTGGCTTCCAAAGACTCACGCAAACAGCTGCTGTGTGGAGCTGCAATCGGAACCAGGGAGGACGACAAATTTAGACTGGACCTCCTCATCCAGGCTGGAGTGGACGTGGTAGTCCTGGTGAGATTTATGTCCTGTAATATTCAGTATTTTGGTTTTTAGTTTAGTAAATTTATTCATTTTTATTTAAAAACAAAACAAATACTATACATATAACAAATAATACAAATCACAAATAAAATGAAAGGTGGCAGAAAGAAGAAAAAATATTAACCTTCCAAAAAAATAAAAAATAAAATAAAAATGTAAATAAACCTGGTTGTGTAATCCCTGTGGCTACATGTAGGGAAGCTTCAACCTTGAGATTTCATACTCACAGGTAGTAAAGTAAAGAAATAACTTTAAAGAAATAACTTTATGTTTTACTCTTATCTCCAAAATGTTCATAAGCCTTTCTCTTAATTTCAACTTCTCTAAAAATGTGGTTTCTCATTTTTTTCTATAAAGTCATTTTCAACTTTTTGCTGAAAAAGAGGAACTGTCCGATTCATAGAAACACGGAAGAAGTTTTACAACTTGATTTTTTTCACCAAAGGTTTGCTGAAAACATGACCAGATTTTTGAGACTACATGCCAAAGCCCTGCAGGAATACAGTTTGAAACTCTCAAACCCATTTTGTGTTTATAGACTAGAAAATTGTGATAGTGTTAATTTGTGACACCTACAAAATCAGTAGATTACTTTAATTCTGAGAATCAAAAATCAAATGTCCAGAATTTAGACCATGATCTGTTTTTTTTTCTGTATGAAATTTTACACAGTGAAATTAATGTATTACAATTGCTTTGTGCTTATTGTAGTTGACTTGTTTAATGCATTTACGGACGTAATCATCTGCCTTAAATCATTTCTAACTAAATGCATTCATTTTCAGGACTCTTCCCAAGGAAATTCGGTTTATCAAATCAACATGATTCACTACATCAAATCCAAGTATCCTGATCTACAAGTCGTTGGAGGAAACGGTCCACCTTTTTTCACATTTGTTTTACTTTTCTTTAAAAAAAAAACTCATTTTATCATCATCTTCATCAGTCATCTCTTTCCTGTGCCTCTGTCTCTCTCTAGTGGTAACAGCTGCTCAGGCTAAAAACCTCATAGATGCTGGTGTGGATGCTCTGAGGGTCGGCATGGGCTGTGGCTCAATCTGCATCACTCAGGAAGGTCGAAATATGAGCGCAGAGCTTAGTGGTTGCTTTCGTGTCTAAAAATTCAGCTCGTGCAGAAGATGTTTCAATCATGTGTTGCTTTTGTGTCTTTGTTTCTTAGTGATGGCATGTGGACGCCCCCAGGGTACAGCCGTTTACAAGGTTTCAGAGTACGCCAGACGTTTCGGAGTCCCGGTCATCGCAGACGGAGGCGTTCAGACTGTGGGGCACGTGGTCAAAGCTCTGGCTCTGGGAGCATCTACAGGTAGTAACGGACAGAAGGAACCTTCCATTTGTGCCAATTGCTTCTGGATCTTTCAGTCTAAAATTGTTCAATATTTTTTGTCTCCAGTGATGATGGGATCTTTGCTAGCAGCAACCACCGAGGCTCCAGGAGAATATTTCTTTTCAGATGGTGTGCGTCTCAAAAAGTACAGAGGAATGGGCTCCTTGGATGCCATGGAGAAGAACAACAGTCAAAAACGCTATTATAGGTATGGCAGACACACAGAGCTTCTTTCTCTTAAAAATCAAAGAAAAGCTTAATGAACTACTGTAATTTATGTGGATTTAATTTGTCCAGTGAGGGAGATAAAGTCAAAGTGGCTCAGGGAGTCTCAGGATCGGTGCAGGACAAAGGCTCGATTCAAAAGTTTGTTCCTTACCTCATAGCTGGGATTCAACACGGCTGTCAGGACATCGGAGCCAAGAGCTTGTCCATCTTGAGGTTAGTTTAAAACTGTAATTATGTTTAATGTAATCATTCAAAGATTTTGTTGTTGTGTGTTTGCTGGGTTTTAGCAAGTCTTTGTTGCTTTCAGGTCCATGATGTACTCAGGCGAGTTAAAGTTTGAGAAGAGAACCATGTCTGCCCAGATGGAGGGAGGAGTTCATGGCCTCCACTCGTATGCATGACCTTTGTACTTTCTGCACTATATATTTCATTTTTGTATATATA
>NW_013952492.1:1138989-1150074 GCF_001266775.1 Austrofundulus limnaeus
ATATACATATTAGGGGCGCAACGATACAGAAAATTCACGATTCAGTTCGATCCGATACTTTAGTCTCATGGTTGGATATTTTTTCAATACAAAAAAAGAGAAATTTCCATGCCCTTTTTAACTTGTCATTTATTTGAATTAATTATGAATATCTGTTTAACCTCAGTTTTTAAATTAAATGTTGCTGAAACAGCAAGTTTCTCAGTGGATCTGCGCTCAAAAATGCAGCCTAGGTGGAGTAGTCGAACACAGATCCACTGATCCTTCAACACAGAGCATCTTCAGAAGACATGTTGATAAAGTAAATTTTAAAAATCTGTATTGTTCGATACAAATGTGTATTGAACCTAAAGCACTGTTCGATACGGGTACATGTATTGTTGCACCCCTAATATACAGTATATAATCAGTTCAGTTCAGTACCAGTACCCAGCCAAGCATTTCCAACATACAACACAACATATAATACATAGACAGTGTCAAAGCATACAAGCAGCAATTTATAAAGGTTTAAAGAAATTTTAAAAATATAAATCTTGAAATTTAAAAATATGATTACTCTGGGTACAAAGGAGTTCTACCATTTTTAACTCAAAATCTCGGTTTTTTTGCAGCCAGGGATTCCTAACTTAGACAATGTTAAAAACATACAAACTTAAAAAAGCAGCTATCTGTAAATAAATGAAAATGTAATATATTCCATTTCATGTAAATGTTGTTGGTGATGATTTAGTGAAGTTGATTTTCATCTTTTGTAAAACTATGTCACGTGGAAAGTTATTTACTAATTGTTCAAAGCATCGCACTCTTTCAATCAATTAATCAAACAAATTTATTATGAACATGATGACCAAACAAAGAGATAACCATACTTAAACATATTACACATATTAAATACAAAATACGCATATTTTATGACAATAATAATCACAACATCTTTTTTCCTTTCTTTGTTCATGCTCTCATTAGATATTCTTTTGTGCCGTGTGAGTACATTCATTCAGTTATTGTCTCCGTTCATTGACTCATCTCCACAGACGACTGCTGTTTTTGGTAGTAATAAGACTTGTAAACATGTTTATTTTTCTCCTGTTCTAACTGTAGTTGCAAGAAGCGACTTTATTGAAGCAGGAGGGGCAAGAGGAAATACACGATCTGGACCTAACGTCCCATCCCCGGCTGCTACAAACAGATGCAATGGACGCATGTGAAAGACCCCACTGCAACTCAACATTTACTCCAACTCAAATAGCAACTGAAGCACAGATGAATTATTGGTCACATAGAAAACAGATTTTTTTCAGCAGCAAAGGCTTAAAAGTTTACTTTTAAGTTACTTTACTACTTTATTTTTCCAGGCAATTTTAATAAGCAGCATAAAGTATTTCTATTTGTATTTAATTTTTTTTAAAATGTCTAGTCATCTGTCCTCGCCTATAAAGGTGTAATGACAGAAATTTAGTTTTATTTTCCAGAAAGATGCTTACAAATCATTTTTAAACCTTCAGAAAAGTCAAAATTACAACAACTTTTAGAATTATAGTCTCTGTCATGGAATGCACATTTACAACACATTTACTCAATAGCTTCTTACTTTGTTAGAAAATTATTGTTTATAATATGTATGTGTCCTTTCTTTGACACTTTTATGGATGCTGCATTTCTTTATGTGCGGCACTGCTGCCGAAGGAACCAAAGCTTTTCAGCCTTAGTTCACACTTCTGAAATAAAATGTTTAAAAGGCAACACTGAATGTTCTTGACTTGAAATTCCCTTCCGTTCGGTGCAAAAAAAACACAGAGAAACATGTATCAGTGTACATCATTCATTCAGGAAGCTCTCAAATGCCATGGATCAGCAAAATCCAAAGTGTTAATTTAACTCACAGAGTGTTAAATTGAACACTTTCTCTGAGTTTATATAATTCTCACAGATTCTGAGTTAAAATTATACTTTGAAAAGTGTTAATATTTAACACTTTTAAAGTGTTAATATTCACTCTTTAATAGTGTTAAAATTTGACACCCACTGGTCTTCTTTTAGGACACTGAATAAGTGCACTTTTAGCAAATTTGTGTTATTCTCTTTCACAGTTAGTGTTAAAATTTTAACATTTATTATGTTAATTTATGGCACATTAAGTGTATTTTTAACATTAGAATTGTGTTTTTGCATTACAGTAATGTGTTAGCATTTATTGTTTTGTTTTTCAATACATATAAAGTGCATTCTGCATTTAGTAGCCTAGGCTTCAGAGCAGATTGCGCTATGGCTCAGAGTTGGGGTCAACGCTTCAAGTGTATGAACACAGCAGCACAACAAAGTCGACCTTCACACATGAGGAAGTACCTCTCACTCATGGTGTTGATTTGTGACCAATGACACAGACTTTCTCTTGTAGAAATGATGTGTTTGCATGTGTATGACTATTAAAGATGTTAATGAGTGTAAAAATGAGTTGATCTGGTTAGTTGTTTGGTTCAGGTTAGTTGTTCAAGTTTAAGTCTGGCTAACAGGCTAATCTGAGGTTCTTCCATGAAGCAGCTCTGTTGTCCTCCATCCACATTTTCAGTTGGCTGAGTCATTTCTACCTTCTCCTCTCTGTCAACGCTCTCTGGTTTCATTTAAAAGAGTCGATCATCAGATATTGTCCAAGATTAACCTTCAGGGTGGATATAGCTCGCTAGCAGCCTCGCACCGATGACCTATCCAAGTCATCATTTACCCAGAATGCTTTGCGTGTAAATAAAATGGCCCCGTCCGTGTAATATATTTTTAAACTTTTAGTTTAAAAAGGATAAAAACCAAACATCCTACAGTATTTTTACAGTTAAAATATAAGTTTATTAAATAAAGTCTAATGTCACAACTAATCAGGGATCCCTTAAAAAAACAACTCAATTTTAAGTTGATTTACCTTTTCAATTATCAATAAGAAGCTAAATTAATTTTCACATTTCTGTTTTACTTTCTTTGATATTACACTCTAAGAAATGAAGAGTAGAATTTACTTAACCATATTATATCAACGAGTTTCACTAAACCAAGTTCAGTAAATGTGAAGAGTTGTACACACTGTATCTTTAAATTTATTCAAATTGATTTAGTGGAACCCGTTGACATAACCTGGTTAAGTAAATTCAGCACTAGTGAATTTGTAAAGGCCAAGTAATATATTGTTGTTTAAAAAAACTTTTGTCAACTTCAGTTCATTAAGCCCGAGGTCTGGTTGACAATTTTGGTATTTTGTTCATTTCCAGGTTCATTTTGTAAAAACATGAATATTATGATTGTCTTTCACTCACAAACATTTAAATGCATTTGTTGTAAATAGCATTGAGGAGAAAACATTTTCAGGAGAAGGATCAGACATTAAATGTGTGCTGTGTACAGCATTTCTAGAAATAAAGATCATCAACTTTTTAACATTTCAATTTTGGTGAAAAAGTTTTTTTTCCTTAAAAGTTTTTATTCAGCATTTTAGTTTACCTTTATTTTTTTTTTTAGATATTTGATTATATCATTCAGAGCAAACAGCTAAGATAAACACATACTTGGATCCAATTTCTTTTAATTAAAATATTTGCTATAATAAGTGTCTTTACATTTGCATAAAACAAAACACCACAGATAATCAGAGACAAGTAGTCGTATTAATGTGAAATTTAATCTTATAAAATTAAATGTTTGACAATATATGAAATAAACATGTTGAAAAACACTTAAATAATTTATTTTACAATAAAAACCATAACTATGTTTATGGGATGTAGCACTAACAAAACAGGTGACAAAAAAGGTAAATGTTTATTTCTCATCTGCTGATTTTAGACCATTGAAAAACACTTTGAAACATGAGTTCTTTGAAAAACTAAACATATGAATAAAATGAAAGGAGTAAAGTGCAAGAAGCTTCTAAATGGTTGTTAAAGTATTTACAGTCTAGCATTTTTTTTACATTTCAATCATGAATTCATTTTGTTTAAAAACAATTCTGCACTGTAAAAAATGAAATGTTGGATTTACTTAACCATGTTATGTGACCTGGTTCCACTTAACTGAGTTAAGTAAATTCAAAGCAATATACCAGTTTTTTAACCAAAGAACAAGAGTATGTTGCTTTGAATTTACTCAACTCAGTTAAGTGGAACCAGGTCACATAACATGGTTAAGTAAATCCAACATTTCATTTTTAGAGTGGTCATTATTTGTTATTTGTTTTTCTTTTCACAGAATTTTTTTTCTAAGAATATCCTTTCTAAACAAAGCAGTTGCTATTGCAAACAAGCAAGATGCTCGTTGACCGTGTCTTACTTTCCTAAAATGTATTTACACATTACTTTCATTCAGAATTGTACTTTTTATGGAATTTTTTTCAACAATCTCATGTGAAAAGAGCAGGTGTCAATTATAATCTCAATAGAAAACACACTAGTTTACATTTTCTTGGTTATTAAAAACAACACCCCCAGCAGTAAAGTCCTATGATAATTATCTTATCTTAAATAACTTTTTGACAACAACTATAATTATTCTGCAATATAAAATTTATACAGAAACCCAGAATGTTAAAAGTTAAACTCTGGGTCTGAACCAGGAACCCTAACGAGGTGGAAAAACATCTTACCATTATTTACAGAGAAATATTAGGTCATACTGAATTACAATTGTAAATTGTCTTTTATTTAGATCACACAATACCTCTTTGTATATATTTTCTATGATGTAATCCCTGCAATAAGTAATCTGATCAGAATACGGTGTTCAACTTTTATACCTTCTTACAATTCAATTGTATCACTGCAAATACTCAGCGCATCAATTTGTCTGCACACAGTAACAAACTCTGCTTGCACAGCTGTATCCCATTCCAGCTGCTTGCTTTCACTTAGTTGTTTAGTTCCTGCTAACCGACCGGAGCCTCGACTGTCCTGGGAGGCCAGGCTCAGTGTTCGGTATCGCCTGTGATAAGACAGGTGGGGGATTGCTCGTGGCAAGTTGCTTTGTGCAAAGTTTTGTCCCCTGTTTGTCCAAGAATTTGACCGCAACTTTCCTGTTTCTTTGGGGTGAATGCACAAACCCTGGGTTGAGCCAGTAATGCTCCCCTTCCAATCCAGTTGTTCCGGTGCCGGATTATTATGTGATGTCAAAGTGCCATGGAGTTGGGGAGCTCTGGAATTGGACACAGCTTTTTCTTGATCCACTTTTCCACAAGAGGAGGTTCTGTAAATGTTATCTCCAACTGAACAGGGTCCTTGCTTCAATGTACCTTGGTTAAAAGAGCTCAAAGAAACGCTCGAGAGCCCATGGAACAACGTTTGTGGACCAAATACACTTTGAGAGAACAAAGAGTCATTGAAGAGAGCTTGGTCAATACTACGAGACAGGTTAATGGGAGATGGAGGCCGTAGGTCACCAGTCGAATCAGTCTCTGCACCTGCACTCTCCACGGATGATTGCTGAGACTCAGCCATGTTTTTAGGTTTGTCCAGTGGTTTTGGTGGTGTAAGTACAGGAAAAGTACTTTGGTTTTGGCTGAGCTTGTTGACACTATTTATTCCATTTGCAGGAAGGTTTTCCACTGAACAAAGGGGAAGCAACTCTGACTGCCTCTTAGTGACAACATCACAGACCACCGGCTTGTCCTGTTTACCCTGAGACAAGGACTCATGAGAGAAGAGGACAGGAGAATTAGTACCATCTTGAGAAGTGACATTGAACTCTCGCGAAGGGGAACTGCAGAACAGACGAGACCAAGATCCTGGTCGGGGGTTGGTTAAGGTCTTGATGGAGGAGCTACTTTTGCAGAAAACAGGATGTGTGCCGATGATAGACAAACTTAGACACACACCAATTTCGCAAAATCTGCACCCTATCTGGTAGCCCCACCAGGGCCATGGCTGGAAACCAAACCCATCTACCCCACTGAAACCAAGGACATGCAGTATCCCATAAAGCTGAAGGCCTCCACATCCCAGCAAACATAGTGAACTTCCTAAACCAGCTCCTGCTGCCCTTTCCCAGTCTTCTACTTTGGAAAAAGGACAAACTGGAGGACGTGTAGCTTCAGGGGATCCTCCAGGCTCTCTGCTGTCATTCAGCCTGTAAATATGTTTTGAATTGACTAATATTAAGCAGTAGAAGATGAGGTAGGAGCATGAGAGAAAGACGGTGAGGCAGACAAACACACCCTGAGGAAATAGAATGATCACAGTAGGAAGATTGTGGAAAACTTGAAGGAGGCCAACGCACCCTAGAGAGATCGAAAAATGCAACAGACACATGCATAGTAATAGGCAAGGTTTGGGCAAGGCTGAAAATGAGGTAGAAATAGCAAGAGGAAGTGAAAGATGGTTGCGTGAGTTCAAGGAGAGCAGAAGAAAAGCCAGTGAGAAGGCTGATATCAAACATGGCAATGGCAGTTCAGAGAGCATCTGAGTCACCAGAGGAGGGAGACGATCTTGAGAATTGTATGCATCATAGACCAAACAGAAGGCTTGGATCCCAGCAAAACTCAGGATGAAAAAGTGCAGCATTGTGAAAAATGGGAACCCAGGAGGACATCGAATGGACAAGCCTAACAAACAGACTACAGAGGTCAGGCCAAAGAGAGAGAAGACAGCTCCCAGGCCGTAGATGTGTGCTTCCCATGCAAATCCCCACGTGCTAAGTGCAGAGTTCCAGTCTGTATACAGAGGGACCAGGAGGCCAGGGTTGAGTATCAGAAAGGGACGAAGTGGCTCACTAGGTGTAAGATCATCTGGGTAGGTGGGAGTCCAGGTCTCAGCTGATGTTTTGCAGGGTGTGCTGATCATGTCCATGCTAGCCCCAGGCAGAAATGTGCCACTGGTCTTGGAGACATTCAGGCTGTCTTTCCTGGAACCATCTGTAAAAAGCAATCACATTACGATACTGTCAAACATTTTCATCTTGTTTTGATTATGCCAGAAAATAATAAAATGACAAAGGAATCAAGGTTTTAACAGGTGATGGGCTTTGTAGACTAAACAAGAACTTTCTTGGAAGACTATCAGTTTTATAAGCATATTGACATACCCAGTACTCAAAATTACAACCTCATATTTCTACTTGTGTGAAAGCATGGCCCTACTTTGTTGTTCTTTTTTACTGATTACCAGCCTAACACGTAAAATTAACAAAACAATCTAAGCAATGCTAAAGTCCTTTACAACATTTTTTAGCTCTGAAAATGAGATCAGGTTTGAACAGTCTCTCTGTGTGGAGTTAATCTATAATAAAACAGAGTTGGCTTGCAACTGGGAGGCTCTAAGTGGGTCACACAGTGAGAAATGGGAGCAAGAACAAGTTGCATGCATAGAGAGGGAGAGGGAGAGAGAGACGTGTGTTGTTGATTAGCCAGCATTGACCTGTTTGCTGTTCTTTTGGTGATATTCATAAGTTATGATCAAAAGGTTTTATTTTAACTGCACAGAGCTGGCAAGGTATTTAACAACAAGTAATCAGCTGTGATTAAGGCAGCTGGAAATCTAAACTTCCTATTCTCATAATAAAATCATGTTCAGAGTAAGCTTCAGCCATTTGAATGTTGGAGTCCAGCTTACTGGTTAGAAGTAGAACACATCCTATTTCCAAAGCTCCATTAGAATTGAATCCAATGTACCAGCACAACATCATCAAACACAAAGTTAACATATTTTAACTGCAAATCCTTTATTGACCCACTGATTTTTGTCATTATCTGCGCATTTACTCACCAAACTGCTTAACATGGATCCATGTGACATGCAGGAGTAGAAAGGAGGATAATTTTGAGCTTTGTGAAAGTTCCCCTCCCCCATGTTTGTGGACACAACACTTTGACAAGTGAGTGCCACCGTGAATGTGTATATAGTAAATATTAGCAAGGCTGCATGTGTGGACCAAGATGGGGATTGACATAGACATCCGTATGTATGAAAAATTTCAAGAGAGTGAAAGATTAAATAAGGAGTGTAATTGCAGGATTGAGAGGGGAAGAGGGCAGTGAGGAGAATATTTGATCCTAATAAAGACCTAAAGAAGTAAGGTAATGCAAACCACTTACTGAATGTACAACTACTTTGTCTTCCATCAGAATACTAAATATTGCACATTGCAGATACATTGCACAAGCACAATTGCCAAATGTCAGGCCCACGGGCCAAGATCAGCCTGAAAATCCATTTGATTTGGCCCATCAGCAGTTGCCTTGGTTATTATATTGTAATTTCCCCATCATCCTATGTAAAACACTGATTTCACTTAGTCATTATAACTTTTGACCCAAAGACCTCATAAAGAGCTATGGTGCAGGTAGTCTTCACACATGGTGCTTACTTTATCTTTGAATTATATTAAGATAAAATGTGAAATACAAGTACTTACCAGAGAAATTCAGATTAAATTTAGGGTATGTGTAGAAAATCACATTTTATTAAGACCATAAATATTCATATTTTATCAATTTATGAAATGTCCCGTGAGCCTTTGCTGTCTGAGCGTATGCCAAACTTTTTCCAAGTGCATTTGCTATAAAAAACAAAACAAAACATGGAGGAACACACTGGCTGCTTGCTTTAAAAAATATAAATAAAAGGACTTTACTTTAAAAGTATTTGTATTTTATGTATTATATTATTGCATTTGGTCTGCAGCCCTTGAAAAATTTTTATTTTGGCCCTCTTGAGAAAAGGTTTGCTCACCCCTTTAAAGCATTATTCTCAGCTCTAAGTATGAATCTTACCTGTAGCTGTGCTGATGATTCCTCTGTGTAAAATATCTGTAACATCATCCAGTCCATTTTGCTTTTCCCCTTTGGAAACAGACATGCCTTTAGGCCATCCGTCTGTACCTGCTGATGGAGCATAACCTTCAGGGTTAGGTTTGGGAACATCTGACTCTGAAGGCGATGACTTCTGCTCGGGTTTGTGCGGTGGAACTAAGCCAGACAGAAGAAGAGGTAAATGGCTCTCTGTCACCTGTTCCTGCAGTGGGATAGATGTTGGTTCATTCTCTTCACTCTGTGTGGGCTGCAGAACAGACACAATTCTGATCTCGGCTGACAAATTACGAATTTGTTCTTGGATAGGATTCTGTGGCACAGGTCCTGATGAAGACCTTGATGCTTGCACACTGCTAGTAGCAACCTCCGTCTTTATGTGTTTCGATAGAAGTCCTTCATCCAGATATGAAAAAGGTGCCTCAGTGCTCTCCTCACTGTATTCACCGAGCACGCCTTGTCTGTCTGTATCTTCAGATGACATTAAGGTCCAACTCAAAGGCTGACCCTGGACATTGACATTCTCTGGTCCAAACATGGGCTTCTCTTGTGTCACACTTGATCCATGAGGTTCATATGAGGATTGTGTAAGAAACGGTGTAACTCTGTCAGTGTCTGCCTGTTGTGTTTCACTGGCATTTTCTCCATTTAAAGCTGTGACATGACGTAATAGAGCCAAAAAGAAAGGGTGAAGGAGGAAAATGGTCCTGAGGAATCCCATTGTGAAGGTCTGCTCTGTAAACTCAACAGCAAAGTCACGTCGTTTAATCACATAGTGTTGATTTCACAAATAAACTTGTGATTTAATTTGGGACAAACCTGGAGAGAATGAGAGGATAGATCACATATTAAACGCAACTGATACAAAAAAATGTAATGTATGACGGTAGACAGGTAGAATACCGGAGGAATTTAAAAAAGGAAACCATAAATAATTTTAGTAGAATAGAAGAAAATAACATTCTGAACAATCTGCAGCAAGACTCAAAAGTCTTGCGACATACTTTCACTGAAAAATTAAAATGCGAGTATCTATAAATATAACAGTGTGTACGCTTCTTTGTTGATGTTTAAGTGCCTTACCTCGATGGAAGCCTTTTCTGCTGCAGCCTTTCTAAACATTAGACTCATTTAACATTTAAGCATCTGTGCTGCTGCAGCTCCATGTCTGCAGTCCTGATCTGCACAGCACTCTGTGTCGTTTCATTCTCACTTTGCTGTGCCCCTCTTCTCTCCATCAGGCAGTCAACACATCGGACAGACCCCACCTCCTCCGGACAGCCCTCCACCATTTCCACACGCTGAAGCTGACGAACAGATCTGACAGTGAGGCTGTTTGCTGCAGCATCATTACAAGCATCACCGTCTAGATTCAAGGACAGAAACCCTGTAATGAGAAGAAAAGAGAAGAAAAAAAAGGAGATCTAAGAGCGTGTAGTCCTCAGCCAGCCAACAGGCATCCTCCTCACACACGGCTCTGTTCAGAATTCTTTATTTCAGCAGCATACATTCATAATGCATGAGAAAGATTACTTGTGTGTCTAAAAATAAACATTTCCACAAGGAAATTTTTAACGAGTTTTTTTCACAGCAGAGATAAATCCCTCAAACACAAATGAAATATAAATTGACAAAGATGAAGAAGAATAAATTAATCTAATAGAACACTTATATTTTATACATTTTACAATTCAACCAGCTGTAAACAAATAAAAATGCAATAAATGGTGGTATTATGCAAAATCAACATTTTTGAGCTTTATATGATGTTGCCATTCTCATCAAAAGCATAACCAGAGTGTTACTTTGACTCATTCATGGATGTTTGAAAAATCCTTGAATCTCCTTTGGTAGCCATGTGGAACTGTTTAAACGTTTGCTGGTACAAAGCACCGCCTATTTACACAAATCATCTCCCTAGAGCTCAGTCTGCAGCCGAGCTCCCACCCCTCAGAGGCCCCCTCTCCCAAAGTATAGTTGTGAAGATGTGCTGAAGTGGGAATGTTAGAAATGGTAGAAGGTTCTTACATGGACAGAGGTCAATTTCAAGGCTTTTAGATAGATATGATGCAGCGTCAAATTTATTTTTTATATATACAGCATTTTCATAACAACTAAAGGTAATATTGTTACTTGGTTTTGGTATAGCACCCCCACCCACCTTTAAATGTTTTGAATGGTTTATCTCCTGCACATTTGCTGTTTTGGTATCATTAAGTCATTAAAAGGAGGGTTTAAGGGTTATGTTTGTTGTTGTTGTTTTTTCAATTTGAGCAAATGCAAAAACTATATTTACATATCAACCC
>NW_013952492.1:1152146-1158384 GCF_001266775.1 Austrofundulus limnaeus
CTCAGGATGGGAGACTGTGATGAAGTGATTCAACGCAGCCTGCTGGTTTCTTTTTAGATTATTCTTTTTATCTACAGTGCCCTGAGACAACGTATGTTGTGACTTGGCGCTATATAAATAAACTTGAACTTAGATCTGTTTGATATTTGTGACCCATCATATCAAAATGAGGATTAAGTCAAATTTGGTCAAAATGACCTAATTACATTTTCAGATTCTTGTCTTTAAAAGTTACATTTTGATACCTGAATCATTCAATTCAATTCAAAAATACTTTATTGATCCCAGAGGGAAATTAGGTAATTCGGATATCGGTAGTATCGATTAGGTAATTCTATTCTGATATCGTAATTAAATCCATACATATGACTTAATTTGTCTTGCTGGTTACAGTAATACATAAATATTTGGTCTGTTCCTAATTTTATGTCTTTTTAATAAGGAATTTTTGATGTCCTTATAAAGAGGAAGCCTCAAATTATATTTGAATATTGAGATTTCCCAGCTAAAAAGAAGCAAAACTTTGCTAGCTCACAGGGAAAATCTCAAAATTTTAAGGTGTTTTTCCTCAAAATCAGGTTTTTTGTTGCTACTGATCAAAAAAGTGCTTCAAAATTTTGTTTTATGATTATATTTCAGACAGTTCATTCAAATGATACATATATAAGGCATTCATTATATTTTGACAAAGTACAATTTTTGTTAACATTTTAATCAAAACACTATTTGCCTTTTTCTCCGTATACCACTTTTGGACTTAATCCTCGTTTCGATGTGATGGGTAACATTTTATTAAGTGTATAAGGTGGTGTATTCAACTTTATTTTTATTTTTTAACAAGGTGAAAGACTTTCTGTGGCCTCGCTGGGGTCTGGATCGTGGGAAAGTCTTGCTGGAGTTGCTCCAGAGCGAAAGCTTCGTGACCCGCCCCCTGCTTGTTCACGCCTTCTCTATCGGGGGTTATACTTTCGCTCAGCTTCTGGTCCACATTACTGAGGACAAACAGAAGTACCAGGCAGTGACAAATCGGATCAGAGGTCAAGTCTATGACAGCTTGGTAGTGGGGTCACTGGAGCACATGGCCATAGGTGAGCCAGTATGTGTATTAATATATGCATGGATTGGTGTATGTAGAAGTACAATCTTTTCCCACTGCAGGTAAATAAAATGTGTTCTCTCTATTTAGGCCTGGGTAAAACTATGTTTCCTCGTTGGGACACGCTGGTCAAACAGTTAAGCCTGCTATACTTCAGCGTTTTCAAACGCCAAACGGTGGACTATTTCAACTCGAGCATCGATGTGTTTTGGAACACTCCAGTCACAGCCCCATCGCTGTTCTTCTTTTGCGAGAACGATCTGCTGAGTGACGCACAAACAGTGGAGAAGCTGGCTGACTACTGGCAGAAGCATGGGATAGAGGTTACAGCGAAGAAGTGGGAGACATCGACCCATGCAGGGCACCTAAAGAAACACCCGCAGGAGTATCTGAACACCCTGGAGGCCTTCCTGCAGTCACTCCAAATCACCCCACTAAAAGCCAAGATGTAAGCTGGTATCTTTGTGGGAATTAAAATTGTTTGTTTTTTCGCTGTAACCTAAAATAGTTGTTTATCTATACTAATTTTATTTTTCTTTTGTCATTTCAGTAGAAAACGAAACTAAAAATCATTAGTTTATTTATTTCTTCATCATCAGTTACTTTTTTTTAGAGTGAAGAGAAAATAGAGAGAGAGAGAAAAACAGAGGGAGAAGTAATTAGAAAGATTGAAATAGAGATTAGAAGTATATTAAATATACACCAAGACAACACAGGACCACACACCCAACATCTGTCCGCTCACCTGAAAAATAAATGGATAAATACATGGATGACATATATAAATACATACACATACCCATACATATATAAAGATATACATACATACATGCCTACATTCATAAATATTTTCAGTATATACACACAGACATATATACACACTCAGTGACCAGTCAGAACCCCCTGGATCAGAACACCTGTCTATGAGCAGTTGTGAACATGCGTGTATATACAGTATACAAGATTTCTCCAATGGAATATTTAATAGTGACTGTGGAGGATCGGAGACCCAACCCCCAAGACACGAGGCAGACATAGGGAAGACCAGAGCCCAAGGGCCCGAGAGGGATCCCGAGCGCAAAGCCCCAAGGGGCACCCACACGGGAAGATCCACCCACCCACCCCCCAGATCAGACTATAGGGGAGAACTGGGAGAGTCCCCCCAGCAACCACACGCACAGCTCCCGGGGCCAGCAGCGACAAACTCATGGGCCCCACTGGCACCCGCCACACCAGAGCAGATCCAGGAGAGGGCACAGAGGTCTGGGCTCCCAGGGCGCACCCCCCACAGGCCAAAGCCCGACAGGGCCAGAGGCCCCGAGCCCCAGCAGGCAGTCACCAGGCCAGGTCGGCACACACCCCAGTGCCCAGCCCCAGACCCCGGGAACCCCCAGCATGCCGGTGACCAGCCGCACACCCCACCGGGGGCCGAGTAGCAGCGGGCCCCCAGATAAACCAGCAGGAGGGGCAGCCCAGACCCCAGCCTGACAAATACCCAAACATACACATACACAATTGCACCATCCCACCCTCATCCTCACCCCCACTCAGTCAAAGACATACAAGGACGCCACATTCCACTCATACACCCGATACACACTCTATACCCCCCAGGTCCAGGACATGCATCCACCCCCTATTGGAGGCCGCACACACCCGAACCCAGGAGGTAGACCCAATCATTGTGAGGTGGAGAGGAGCAGATGGCCAAGGCCCGGCCCGGGCCACACCAGGACGCCCGGCCAGCCCCCTGCCGCAGAGAAGCCACGCCCATGACCACCCCACTACACCGCCAACGGCCAAGTGCACCCCCCCAGCCGACCACCCCCCAGAACCCGGCAGCCACCCCGGCCAGGGGGTCACCCACAGGAACCAAGAGCCACTCCTCAGGAGACCAAGCAGCACCAGGGAGGATGGAGAGCCAGTCCTGCCCCCGGCAACTGTCCAAGCCCCGAGCCCACACACAGCCCAGGACCGCACCCGGCGGCCCGCCCTTCTTCAGGACCCCCTCCCCAAATGGCAGTCGGGGAATGGGATGGGAGTAAAGACCCTGACACCCACACCCCCACCCCCAGATGTACTGTTGATGTGTGTTGTTCTATAGAGTAATTAAAAAGGGAAAGAAGAAGAGGCAGAGGCCGGCGTGGTGCCAGTTTCCCCTCCACCACTACTCTAACCCAAAACCCTAAGTGTGTTTATGCAAACCTTGGGGGTTGGGCACAGGAGGCAAGAGTGGTGCCATCGGGCCACTTATAGCCATGAGTGCCCACCTTAAGTTCCTATATGTGAATTTCATGAAAATGTTATGAGTGAATGTCTAAGATGTCCAAAAAAACTCTACATGGGTGAAGTTGAAAGTGAAGAGGATGGACGTGTGCGGTGAGGGATGGGGAGAATAAGCTGAAGGAGCAAAATGCAAAATGCTCCCACGGGGAGTCAGCTCCCCCGCTGGGCCCAGTAAGCCCTCCCGTTCCCCGAAACCCACCCAGGAAGAGCAGCCCAAATACCTCTCCCTCCAGGCAAACCGCCAAGCCCACGGAACCCCAGACCGTGGACTGACGGAGCCCCTAAGGCCACCAGAAACCGGGACCAACACTCCACCCCCACCAGAGCCACCCAGACCCCCAAAACCCGATCCCAGCCCCATAGCCCAAAGAGGCCACCGTTCCCCAGCAAGGACGACCCGGCCAAGAGCGCCCACCCAACCGCCAACAGAGCAAGGGGGCGCCCAGGGCGGGCCCCCGCCACAGCAAAGGGGCCAACCAGCCAGCCCAGCACGGCCCCCAGCYACCACCAAAGGCCACCAATCCAATCCCCACCCCAGAAGACATACTACACCCACCCCAACATTCGGGCCACTATCAGAACATATAACACAAAGACACCCAGGCTGGGTACACCCCCACCCCCCAACTAGCCCTATGTCACGCCCCCAGCCAACCCTACCCCCAGCCCATGAGAACCGCAGAACCGCAGACCACCAGCGCACCAGAGGCCCCCAGCCCAGAGCCAGGCACCAGGGCACACTCCGGCCCAGTAATTACTTTATGTAGGTACTTCAGTTTACTTTAAATAACAAATCAAACATGTTTTTTATATGTTTGATAAACCAGTCTGTAGCAAATTTGAATTGGTCTAAAAGATGAATACATTTATGAGCACTCATTTCTTTTCTAAGGATTGCATAGGTTTTCTTTTTTTTGATAAAGTTAAATAATGTAATTTTTTTTGTAAAAATGTTTTCTTGACTTGAAAGTGTATGTGTGTAGAACTACACAGTTTAAACACTGAATGTTTATTAATTAACCGGGGTATGCAGTGTGTTTTAATCTCGGGTGTGGGTTCAAGCCCAGGAAGAGGTGACCCCTGCAGAAAGGAGCAGCTGCAAGAAGAGGAACCTAGGTATAGAGTGTACTGTGCCTTTGTAAATTTTGTCTAGACTATTTCATTATTATTGTATAGCCAGTTGTGTAATGGCATGTTTGTGTTTGTCAAATCAACAAAATGTCCCATGAACCAGTGGGCGAAAATTATTGCAACTCTTAAAGTAATCATTCAATGTTTGAGCTAATTAATGTTTGGAGTTTGAAATACCACCAGTTGATCAACCTTAAACATAAGCATGGTTTTAACCCAGTATTGATGTTGTGCTAATCCTTCTGATGATAGTAGCTAAGGCTCGTCGTAAGAACATACTCTGATGGCTAACAGTTCATGTGATATCTTTGTTTAAAGATTTTGCATTAACTGTTGGATATCTGATGAACTGAGCAGATTGTAGTGAAATGTCTATACGTTTAAATTAACAACAAATCACTGTTCCACTGTGGACAGTGGAATGTAAATTTTTAACACCTGGTGAATGAAACTTGTGCGGTCAGTTTATTCTGTTTATCAAAAGTGCTTTCTCAACATGTCTGGTGAACTATTTCTGTAACCAACATATCAAAAAAGACTAATAGTGCCTTTTATCATTTTGTGCTCAGTTATTTAGACATTTTGATGATGCAAAATTGTAATAACTTTTGCTGATGTTTACAAATAAATATGAGGACAACTTTGTTGATAATTGTGCATTTTTAAGTTCGATAACAGCCAAGATCATTGGGATTGTACAATATAAACACACACACGCACACACACACACACACAAACACATTTGACAAAGCGTGTCAACTTATTTTGTGTAATGTTATCAGATCTTTTTACCCAGTGGGGAAAATCAAGTAACCTCGTGAGCTAATTTGATTCCATGGATGCTTCTAAAATAGACTTTGATCCACATACCTTTAGAAGTATCTGGAAACAGTGACTGATGTACAGTTAGGCCACTGTAAACCAATTATGTGTCTGGCTGATAAAAGACACAATTTACTTTAACAAACTCTGTTTTGACCTTTGTTGGAGTAAAACCATTTTGCCAAATCTAATTCTGATATTTAAAGAAAGAAGTATGCAAACTGAGATACAACTGTTTTCCAATATCTGCTGGACATACACAATATGTAATACAAATTAAACAAGCTCTTCATAACAATGATAAAACAGACAGTGAAGCCACACATGATTAAACAAACTTTGTTCAACTTATAGCCTTTGCTTGTAAATTATAATCGTTTTCACATAAATACATCTTGAGAGACTGGGAAGCTAAATTAGATGATTCAGTCAGTGGAGATAGGAACTTCCTCCGCAGGGGTGCGATTAACCCGGTGTCTGACGAGGACACAGGAAAGCATCAAGCCAACCGTAACTAAAAGGACTGCGGAGGAACAATGACAGCCCAAACATATGAGCTCAGCGAGGGACACGGCCAAATTACTGCCGCCTCACGCTTGCTATCTGAGCATGTTGAGCAACTCCTCTCTGTTTTGACAAACCAACCTCCAACAAAGTCAGCAGGGACTGGGTTCTAGCTGGGAATGAGAACAGTCAGGACAAGGCACAGAAACAAAAGCTGCACAAGCAAACAGGAGGGCCAAAGAAAACCATGGTCCCTGAAAGTGAGGAAGTTTACAGGGTTAAGATAGTTTTACATTGTACGCATGTGTGGCTAAACAAGTTAATTTACAAAAACTAATGCAATTAAATTGTCTGTAAACAGAAGTGCTGTCCAGATCTAGTATTGTTTAATTGTAATCC
>NW_013952492.1:1158614-1160649 GCF_001266775.1 Austrofundulus limnaeus
TTCAGAAATCGAGGGAAAAAAGGTGTAGTACATCAATTTTCCCAGAAGGTGGCGCTGTATGCGTCTACAGACAAGTTTCTACCACGAATACCAGAAGAAAAAGGGAAAATAAGTAAGTAGAGGTCAGAAGTGGAGAACAGTCTGTCGCTTGTTCGCCTCCATGAAGTAGTTTACACTGAAGTAGTTTACAGACTTTAAATTCAACTTTGTTACAGGCACCGATGTGATTCAGAATAATTCTCCAAAATATTGAGACCAAACCGTGAACAGGTTAGTAACTCAGCCGGATAAAGCGTGTTAACTTTAACGACTAGAATGCCAACAATTTAAAGCTATTTTTTTTAGCCTTTTATTACTTGTTCTATTACTTAATATAATTCGATCTCGTTGTAAATAATATTATTCTCTAAAGACAATTAAATGAATGTTAGCTTTGCTAGCACGACGTGCGTCTTAAATACTAAAGTTCTCGTCTTTTTCTTCCAACTTCCTGCAGGCACACCTGCTTTCTTCAGACAAAAATGGACAAGCAGCAGCTGTGATGTTAGCCAGGATGGCTCTGAGCGCAGTGACTAGAGGAGTCACTGCACATCGCCTTTGTAAGAACGTCACGTTTTACGTGAATGAATTAACGTCTCCAGGCGCAGGAAGTCAGTCCTCCGAGGAAACCAAACCTCTCCTGTTGATGCTGCCGTGGTTAGGATCTCGTCCCCAAGCTGTAGCCAAGTATTGTGAAATCTACTTTCGCACTGGCTTTGACATCCTTGTAGTGGAGAGTGAGGTAAAGGCGACACAAATCAGCGACTTATTGACTTTAATAACTGAGTTTATCTATGGAAGCAAATAACCTCCACAGCTTCTTTTGTTGTGTTAAATACAGTTTGGTTTTAGCTGAAGAAATGCCCCTTTTTTTGAAGGTTTTATATAACTTGCAACAGTTTCCCAGTTACAGCAGCTTATTCATTGTTTAAACTACCTCTTCAAGTTCTGCAAAAACCTGTTCATTAGTTCAAATCAAGTAGACTGGAGCAAATAAACCTCTTAAACATGCAGGGTAGTGGCCCTGGAGGACTAGGATTGGACATCTCCGATTTAGAAGTATGAAAGCTAGAAAAAAAAAACAGGAAAATGTGTGAATTTATATTTTTTTCTCCTTTAGGTGACTGAAACATACAAGACAACATGTTTCAGGCATCACTAAAACCCTGTGTGTAAACAAGATAAAGAATAGATGAAACCTGTATGAGTTAAACAAGAACAGAGTGAAGCTTTTATTGTCTGCTCAGTCTTTAGTTTGAGCAGTAAACTAATTTGTCTTTTTATTTTTAAGCTTGTTCAGACCTTGAACCTTGTGCCCTCAGTAACCATTTCTGATTGTCTCATATATCTATACATTCCTTATCTCCAGGGCTGCCAGGTCCATTCATTTTACAGAGTAATGATTTTCCAGATCAAGTTGCATGTTTTTGTCCCAACAACTGGAAAAACTAGTTAAAAAAACCACAATAATGAAGCTTTTTTGCATGTACAATGGATGTAATTACATATTAACAACAAACCTGTGTTTGCTGTGGGAGAACGTGGGACCTCAATAGAACAGTGTGCTCTGTTGAATGCAAACAAGTAGATGAGCACAGTGTTCTTTAAACATCTGGTGGGTTTTTTTTCTTTTTCTTGACTGCACCTCGTTGAGAGGGTCATCACAGCAAGTGACTTACAGAGAGATTTGGCAATCATTTTACACTGGATCCCCTACAATATGTGGTTAGATGAAGAAATGTAAAGGTTTTATATTTTAAGTAGTTTAAGGGTAAATGGTGCAGATGACAAGTTTTGTGTAGAGTTTTATTTGACTGATTTGTTTAAACACTTACAACTTTTTGATAAATCGTACAGTTAGACTTGGGTTTCCAGAGTTGTTCTTCATTTTGTCTTTAGTTTAGACTCTCTTCTCTACATGTTTATTATTATTATTATTATCATGTTTTTTTGTCTCTTCCAGAAGAAGGTGCACCTGGACCAGTCCTGGACCAGT
>NW_013952492.1:1160659-1164779 GCF_001266775.1 Austrofundulus limnaeus
ATGTTTATGTGACTTAATGTTGGTTTGACTTAATGTTTATGTGACTTAATGTTTATGTGACTAAATGTTCATGTGACTTAATGTTCATGTGACTTAATGTTTATGTGACAATGTTTATGTGACTTAATGTTTATGTGACTTAATGTTGGTTTGACTTAATGTTTATGTGACTTAATGTTTATGTGACAATGTTTATGTGACTTAATGTTTATGTGACTTAATGTTGGTTTGACTTAATGTTTATGTGACTTAATGTTTATGTGACAATGTTTATGTGACTTAATGTTTATGTGACTAAATGTTTATGTGACTAAAATGTTTATGTGACTTAAAGTTTATGTGACTTAATGTTTATGTAACTTAATGTTTATGTGACTAAATGTTTATGTGACTTAATGTTTATGTGACTTAATGTTTATGTGACTAAATGTTTACGTGACTTAATGTTTGTGTGACTAAATGTTTATGTGACTAAATGTTTATGTGACAATGTTTATGTGACTTAATGTTTATGTGACTAAATGTTTATGTGACTTAATGTTTATGTGACTTAATGTTTATGTGACTAAATGTTTATGTGACTTAATGTTTATGTGACAATGTTTATGTGACTAAATGTTTATGTGACTAAATGTTTATGTGACTAAATGTTTATGTGACTAAATGTTTATGTGACTTAATGTTTATGTGACTTAATGTTTGTGTGACTTAATGTTTATGTGACTTAATGTTTATGTGACTTAATTTTATCGAGAAAATGAGGATGTTTAGAAAACTTTGCAATAAATATATATATATATAAGCTGACATTCAGAACTCTTGTCTCATGCTCATCTTTTGATCTTAAACCAGAATGTCTTCAGTGCACAACAAAAGCAAGGGAATTTGACTTGCTGTTCCAATACTTTTGGAGTATATATACATATATAAGTTAATATGATCAGGGTTTTTGTCAGCATAAAAACACCAGATTCCTTAGCTTTTCAAGTTTTACTGAAGGATGTTTCACTGGAAACAAAAATGAATCACAAGTGCGTGAATATAAGACATTAAGCTTTTTAGTTGAACTCAGATTTTTTTTTCCTTTGTTTTGCACAATAACACTGACCAGTACTTCTAAAGAAATAAGTAATGCAAAGGAAATTATTTTTTTAATGTGAAAGTACTTTATTGACTTGGAAAAATTTTCCACAGGAAATTAAATTCACTTTTTTTGCCTGATGATAAATGTGGCAAATTATCAAGTATGATGAACATGACAGCTAATAAAATACAGTTTGTAGTGCTTTCCCCCTCCAAATTTATAAAATTAAATTTTCTGCAAAACACATATCCATGAAATCAGTTTTAAAAGCTAAAAAAATCTTAAGGATTACTGCCACCTTCTGGACGAACATTGTACTGCTGCAGGCACGTTCAACTGGAAAAAAAGAGCAAGTTTTCCGAGCATGAATGGGTTATACGTTTTCTCATGCCAACGAACTGATTTAAATGCTGCATAATTTTTTTCATTAATCACTTTATTGAGATGGAAAACAAAAGTAGTATTTTGTTTGTATTTTTTTGTATTTTAATATGATTGGAAACTTCTAATTTAATGCCAAGCATGACTTCTCATTATTAATTTTATGTGTTGCACAACTCTGCTGCCAAAATGACGGAAAAGGAGCAGGAAAACCCACTATTTCACAACTAAATGTTCTTGACGTGCACAAGCTGGAGCGTTGAAGGGAAACTGCACACCACTCCTGTCGTAAGTATCCTTTGCAGATGCTTTTTGGGGTAAGGGCTTCCCACATTCATGTACGCACAGCAAGCCCAGACCGCAAAAAGACCTGAAAAGAACAAAGTTTCCCTATAGAGGAAATCATGGCCATCATCAAAAACAGTTGGTTCAGTATCTGAAACACACAGGGACATTCATCAGCTACAAGCAGGTGTAAATGTGAGGATAAAGTGCTTGAATTTGATATTTTTTCTGTCTGTTTTAAAGAAAACATAAGTAATCAGTTGCCTGGCTTACAAAATATAAAGATGTAAATCAGTCAGGTTAACATGTTTAGCTTTAGGTGAAGTAAAATATATTAAAACCAGAGTAAAATTTAGTAACATATTTACTCCCCAAACAAGTTCATTCATTTTCATTGTCCTTAATCCCCCAAATTTAACACAAGTGATGTTTCAGACAGTGTTGACAAAACAGTTAAAAATGCTAAATTTTACAATATTTTCTAAACTGAATCCCCCAGCGGTTCAGGACCAGCTTCAGAAAATCCAAAATATTCTGTTATAAATCATTACATCATGACCATTTCTGCATCTTGAGCACAATTCTTCAGCTTAAAGCATTCAAAATTAGGAGGTGAAGCAAAGTCTACCTTGTGAAGTATTGAGAAAGTGTGAATGTGAGAGAAATATGCATGCACCTTAATATAAAAACACTACAACAAGTGAGCATGCAAAAAATGGTCTCAACAGAACTCATTTCAACCAAAGTCTGTAGGTCAAATAAGGGGAAATAGGTGTGATTTTCTGGTATAAACAAGAGTTTGAATTTTAGGAAGAAATACATCAAAAAAATTGACAAATGATCACACGGAAAGTAAAGGTTAAAACTTTGGCCATGACCATTTTTGCTTTAAACGTAGATGGAAAATGTACCATTCTAATATTAAAAAAAATCAAAAAAGACACTAATGTTTTATCATCACGTTCAACGAGCAAACACAATCCTCATCTCATAAACATGATTGACTGCAAGGAGATTATAGGTTGTGTGAGTTGTGTAAACATCTTTTTTTTGTAATTGAGTTCCATTTTGTAAAGCAAACAATATGGACTGTGATGTCATTAATATTAAGGAAGAAAACATACACTGTAAAAATGAAATGTTGGATTTACTTAACCATGTTATGTTACCTGGTTCCACTTAACTGAGTTGAGTAAATTCAAAGCAATATRCCAGTTTTTTAGCCAAAGAACATGAGTATGTTGCTTTGAATTTACTCAACTCAGTTAAGTGGAACCAGGTAACATAACATTGTTAAGTAAATCCAACATTTCATTTTTAGAGTGTAGCATTTATATTTATCTAAACAGAAGTAATTATATTCAATTGGGGTTTCCATAAAACCAGTTGAATCATTTACTGTTGAGTCATTTAAAAACCACCTTACAAAATTAGAAAATAATCTTATTTGTTGATGAGAAAGCTGAAAATTTAGAGAAAATTTTATACATTTTGACCACATTATATGTTGAACTATAAATAGGAGGGAAACATAAAAGGGTTGTGGAACTTTAAATATGGTCAACCATTTCAAAGTTGACCATAAAGCTGCTTGGTTGAATAAAATCCCTACAAGGGAGAAGATGCTACGAATATATTATGAGTAATAATTAAAAAAAAATTACCCCTCTTTTAGTACACCTAGTACTAAAATATCGCACAGCTGCTGACATCATCTTACACCAATTTGGCACACAAACGTGACGTCTGCATGAAATTGGTAAAGCAGCAAAAAACAAACAAAAAAGACGTTATTTTAGGTGCACACATGAACACAACTAGGCCTAATAATAATAATAATAATGTTAAAAAATACCAAATATGTGTTTTGCTTTGAAAAGCAGGGGTGATTGTGTGAGGCATGTCTGCTCCTGCTGATGCAGTCAGTGCGGACAGAAGAAAGGAGAGACCACACTGGCTGAAGCTTCACGTGAGCTGTCCGTGGTGCTGAAAGCCGGTAAACGCCCTGAGCACCCCGCCGCCACTACCCCACACCCCTCTCACGACACTGTGCAAGTGTGGCCGGAAATCTTTTGTCTTGATGATTAAAAAAAAAAAAAAAAAAAAACAATCTAAGTCTGCATTCAACAAGCACATCTCTTAAGCTTTTTTCTTGTAGAAGGGAGGGATTGCACTGTCAATTCCTCCTGTTTACACCCACATCACCTGGCCCAGAAGCCTGCTTTATACCCACCAACCAACCGACCAATGAGTCCCCCTCTCCTTGTCACTGATGCAGCCCTATACAGTATAAAAAAATCTGGAAACAATCTGTCAGAAAAATGAACACCTGCTACTTTCAGCACACTCCCCACCTCGTTTATATATATA
>NW_013952492.1:1165495-1166701 GCF_001266775.1 Austrofundulus limnaeus
TATATATACAGAGACAACACCACAGGTTGAATTGAAAGTTTTGCAGAAGACAAAATTCGGCTGTGCGCGTCGGCAGGTCGCCAAGCTGCGAGCAACCATGACGCGCACAATTTTTTTTCCATCTACAATACTCCTGTCTGTCACCACACTATCAACAATTAGCAGGATTTTAAAAAGTAAAAATAACAATAACAACACAGATCTGGCACATGGAAACAGAGTAAATGTAAGCAGCAATGAAAAAAAGCTGTGGGATTTAAATGAGATGAGGGGCGAGGGTGATCGTTACCTCTGTGCGTTCTGGATGCGAGCAATGGCAGTGAGGTCGGGGTTGTGTAAATCCCCCTCTTTGGAAAGGCGGGGAGAGGAGAATAAGGAAAATAAAGAGAAAAAGAAAAAGAAAAAGAGCATTATTTTCACTTGTAGCTGAGTAGCAAGAGAGAGAAAAAAACACATAAAGATCACACACGGAGTGCAAACCAGTCGTGCAGCAAACCAACACAGAAACGAGCTCCAAATTGTTCTTCCACAATCACTGCTAGGAATCATCAGATGCGCTGTGGTTGAGTTAAAATGTAAAAAGATAATATTTTAAAAAAAGAAGCATCCATACATACACACCTCCCTTACTATCGCTGAAGCTCGAAGGGTTGGGGCGACGTGATGGCACCGGGATCATTTTCACTTCTGCATTTTCATTTTCTGTTTTCGATGCATTTGTTGTTGTTGTTGTTGTTGTTGTTGTTGTTGTTGTTTTCTTTCTGATTTTTTTTTCAGGAAACATGCTTCGGTTTCTTTCTTTTTTTTCTTATTTTTTTATGCACTCGTTTCCATCCATTCTGTAGAAAATACTGCAAAAGCTCCAAATGGAAGCCACTCAATTCCTCCAGTCTGCGACTGACCCGCATTGACGTCATTGCGTCATTAGGTCTCCCCTGGAAACACGGGGCTCCCAAAAATAGCAACACATTAATTCAGCCCTGCGCTGGGGTTGGCTTGGCGGGGGCGAATATTTGTATCAATCCATAACCCCTCCTCTGGTTCTAAGCAATAATACAGTCCTCCCTCTCACCGCTTCACTCCCAAGGACGAGCCGATCACGACTCACGGCTATTTTTGGAAAGAGAGGGGGAGAGAGAGAGAGAGAGAGAGAGAGAGAGAGAGAGAGAGAGAGAGAGAGAGAGAGAGAGAGAGAGAGAGAGAGAG
>NW_013952492.1:1166816-1175566 GCF_001266775.1 Austrofundulus limnaeus
GAGAGAGAGAGAGAGAGAGAGAGAGAGAGAGAGAGAGAGAGAGAGAGATACACCCGCACCTCGGTTCTCCTCTCTGTTGGCTGGCTGGGAAACAGAAACAGCACCACGGGGATAAAAATAGCAAAAAGAGCGGTCAGTCAGCAGTGGGGGTGTGGGAGGAGAGGCAAGACCCTAAACCTATTTAACGGCCACGAAAAAAATAATAATAATAAAAACCTCAACAGCCTCTAAATGTAAAGGCACAGCTTGTCACTCAGAGGTTATAACTCAGACTGAAATAATATTGAAAATAATACTAGTGGGATCATTTAGCATGGCCTCCATCATTTGCATATTGAATTAAAAATGTGTCGTCTGGCTACTAAATCATCATCATCATGGTCCTCCTGATGATCTTATTCGTCCCTTCAGATCCTGAATTAATGAAGAAGAAATGTGATGTGACACAAAACTGATGGATTGTTACCTTTTCCTTCTCTTGCCAAACCCTTCAAAGTCCAGTTATAAACATTTCTTTTAAAACATAAAAAATATGTCTTCTGCTTGTCTTTATTCCACTTAAATATATTGATAAAGTCATAAATGGTCAAATATAACAGTGTTTATTCTGAATGTGTGGTGTGTTTGGCATAAATATACATTCCATTCTCTGCTGAAAACACTCCAGTGATATTTTTGAACATCTGATGCCATCTTCTGGTTGTTTAGCAGAGCTGCATGAAGGAGAAAATCAGGTTGCATCATCCTTGCATCAACACTTATGGGCAGGTGGAGAGGCCTTTTGTTCCACTTTCAGACCTGCAGGTGCAGTGTGATATCCCAGTGAGATTTATTTTTGTTGGAATTACTGGACTAAAGACATAATCTGCCACTTACATTCTGTCCAGATAAAAAAACAAAAACGGAATTTGCTAATTAGGTGATCTACTTATCTAACTGTTTTATATAGAATGAAAAGAAAAATCACCAATAATGTACGTAGATGAAAATCAAATCGTTTGGGGGGGCGGGGGGGGGGGGGGTGTCATCAGAAGAAGTTGCAGTGGGCTTTGTAAACAGCAGGTGGCAGGAGGGAACATAATCTGAAAGCCAACCTGTTGTAGCACATCTCTAATGTGATTTATGTAAGATTTTTATCTGCTGCCAATCCTTGAGCCTCTTCAAGAGCTCAATAACTGTGAAAATGTGAAATTACTGTGCGTCGAATCTTTACGAAATTTAAACGATGTTACGTCTTTGTTGTATCACTTTACATTCTGACAGATAAAAAGGCTTAAATAAGAAGAAAACAGGAAAGTTCACTCCCTCGAATAGTTTCTGGACAGTATTTCCTGTGTCTCTTTTAGAAGTGTATCCCTGCAGATCATGAAAACCTGCAATAGAGGAAACAGTGAACTTTGTGTATATTACAGTGTTTAAGTTCCTCAAATTGCTTTTCTTATCAGTTTCAGGGGTGTGGGGGTGGGGGTGGGGTTTTGCGTTTTAATTGCACCATTTTGCTTCCATATGGTTCAAATAGAACCCAGCGGGGGACCTTGGGAGGCTTCAGTGAATACGCCGTGGGAGAAAATAACAGCCGCAATATCTATCCTCAGCCTCAGAAATTAAGAGCAGACGCTGGCATCCATTACATCTCCTGACGGTAAGCAGTTTAGCTCAACGTGCTGTAAATCACTGCCACCGGAGAAACAGGGCTCTGCGCCGGCTTTTTGTGTGGTTTCATCTCCACATATTCCTGATTTATCAGCTGTAACTTTCTCCATTTTTTTCTAGGCAAGAAATAACAGTATCCCATCAGTTTCGTCTCGTGATGTAGCTGTGTGCAAAAGTCATTCAGCAGAGCACGCTTTTCTTTGACATACTGTTAGGGGGGTTTCTGGTGTTTGTCCCACATCAAAAGGGTGTGTGTGTCTTTTTAGCGGCTTCCTAAAGACTCTGCAGGGAAGCACACTGGTCCATTTTCAACTAGCCCGAGACTCGCATTAAATGAGGATATTAAAGAATAGGGTTATGCTGTTGTACAAACCAATAGCCTGTGAAGGCTGGAATCTGCTGAGTTTGCAGTGTTTTCAACACGCAGGCACCCAACACACACCGACTGGCTTTATTTGGACTGAAACTTCAAACTACAGAGGGTCGAGTTTGGGAAACACTTGCCAAAAATGGAATAAGAATTGCATTTGGCGGGTCTTTGTTTGGCTTTCCGCGTTACTCTGTTAGGGCTTCCAGGCAGCACACTGCAGATTCAGTGGGAACACAATCAAACATCCACAGCCCCTCCCAGCAGACTCACATGTGAGATACTGAGCACATAAACTGAAAAGAAAACCCTTTGGAGACCCTACAGTTCTGCAATGTAGACTATAGCAAAAAAAAAACGAAAGAAAAAAGAAAAAGGATATTTAAAAATAGATCAGTTAGTAGGGGCGGTATGAGCTGCAGGAAATTATGAAAGGTTCATGATTTATAATGGTCGTCTTACTAACTTACTAACTTTACTTACTAGCCAGGTAAATATTGCTATTGCATAAATACATCCTTAATTGCCTGTTGCTGAAGGCAAAAATAACTGTTTGTTTGCTTGTTAGCACAATATCTCCTTGAATTCATTGTTGGAAAGTGGGAACGTTCAGAATTCAAAACAGCAGCTAATTATAACAACTAAAAATTGAGTAAAACTGTATTACTTTCTATTTTTAATACTATTTCTATACTTTTTAGTCAGTCGTAGACATAGTATTTTTCTATGTTTATAAGAGGGCACAATGTTTCTGTGCAGGAAATAACGCACAGAGCTCAGAGATTGTATGTTAGCAGTTCTCAGTTGCAGCAATGAGACATTTTCTGTTAAGTTAAAGCTAAACATGAAACATTATAGTTTATTACAACTGGCCCTTTGAGGGCCTCCATAACACTCATATGGCCCTCAGTGAAAATGAGTTTGACACCCCCATTTGACAGATTTTAATAAAAACATCTACAATCGATGCAGTTTGATTTATGATGGCTTCTGGTCTTATAAAACACAAAACTGTCTATTTTATTTATTTTTTAAATACATTTGATAAATCAGTACACCACTGACTCAGAGTCCTGACTGAGGAACACTAAGACAGCTCTGTGGTTGTGGGAAGGGAGAATCCACATCTGAGTCAGAATCTTCCAGAATACTGCCATTCCACTTTGAACGTCATTGAATTAATTGTTTTTAAATGACATCGAGTTCACAAGCTAGTCTGAGGCTGCATCAACAGAAAGCAACAAATACATGTGATTCAAATTTGGGAAACACTCAACATGTGAAAACTAAAACAGAAAAGATGACCTCAAGATCTTTGGCCTTGAAGAATCTGGACTCCAGTCAAGAGTGAAAAAAAATTAAATTTACTATAAAATGCTATTTTGTCTGCAAACTGTTTAACACAACTTGATGGTGCATCCTATTTATATTTGTGGTTTCTGATAAAGTCAGATGTGCTCCTGCAGGTTATTGGGCACAGAAATGCTAAAAAGTGCTTCAGATGTTGCAGGATGTTGGAAGCAGAAAAGGGGACTGCAGCTGCATTCATAAGCCTTGTAATAAGCTCATTTACAAGCTCCTACTGTGAATACTGGTGCCAACTGGAATATAATCACAGTGGTAATTTTTCAAAAAAACAAAAATAACATGTCTGAAAAGATGGCTGGTCTGTTGATTGGTAAACATGCACATTACACCTTTTCGCAATTAAACCACCATTTCTTGTTGCTGTTTTTATTCTGTTGAGAGAAAAGGGATCTATGTAACACATTAATATTATATGTTTCCCTTAACCTTGTAGAGTTGTTATGACTAGTTTTATTCTTTATTCATTGCAATTTTTCTCCTTTTGATTTTTTGACATTTTATGAGCACATGCCAATGCAAAACAATGAAAGTACAATATATATATATTTTAAATTTAACTCAAATAGGTGGGATGCAACAATTTCATCCCAGATTGCATTGTTCTGATGATTTGGCCTGAACAAATTTTAAAAAGTGGAGTGTTTGCTTGGTAAGAGAAAATAAGTGACTGGTGCTGCAATAAAAAATGTATTACTTTAAAAATGAGACTGCCAGGATGGTAAAATATAGAGGGTATTTTCCAACACCTTGAATATGTCTGAATTATCTACCTTGTCTACCTGATAAGTAGATAAAAATAAACAAATAAACAAATAAACAAACAAACAAATAAATAAATAAATAAATAAATAAATAAATAAATAAATAAATAAATAAATAAATAAATAAATAAATAAACAGAATCTATTCAGGGAGCGTGAATCACTTCTCAGCAGTATTACGGCAATATCATCTTTTGTACGAGAATTTCCTGTCTCCCTCTTCAGCAAATATTGATAAAGTTGCATCACTCAGAGGAAAAGGGGAGGAAGATTTCTGTCAAGCAGAGGATAAAATGATTTTGTGTTCGTTCAACCAGGGTGATAGATGATGAGTCGCTGGCCTGAAAAACAAAAGTGAACACGCAGAAAACAGCAAACAAGGCTGAAAATTCCCAAAGGATTGTAACTGTAGAAGGAAAAAAAAGGGGGGAAATTGATATTCTCTCAAAAGTGTTTGTTTGATTTTTTCATGTAAATCCATGGAGAATATGCTTGTTCATATTAATAGAAGGAAAACTCTACAGTTTATGGCCGTCAGAAGTGCTGCTCCCTGGAAACCAATCTTATTTATTGTATTTTTTTGTAGATCAAAAATTTGCTTTTTCTTTGCATTTGCTTTGATATGAGTAAAAAAACATAGTGTAGAATGAGATTTAGGGAAGGAGCAAAACAGAGAAAGCCAAACATTTTTTGTTGTTGCACAGAATCTGTGGTCACTATAAAATGGTATAAGTTCAGTCCAGTTAAAAACAAAGAAGGAATATTATGTTTTACAGAGATTTACCTGGAGCACCAAAGCTCTTCCTCTGCTTCTCAGGGTAAAAGTAGTTGTGTGTTTTAGGCAGTTTTATTTATTCAGCACACCTGATAATTTTTTTAGGTCATTAATAGGTTTCTGTACATTTGACAAGCAGCTAGAACAGGGAAGGACAACTGGTGGCCTGCGGGCCACATCCAGCTCACAAGTGACTTCCGTCCGGCCTGCCACTGAAAGTAAAAAAATACAAAATAATAAAAAAAATATATATATTTTATGGGAGGTAGAATTTCCAGCCAAACCTGTGTGTTTGTCTTCCATGCAGGATTTTATGTCACCACTACAACATGTTGCACTAAGCTAAATATGTGATGAATACTGACAACAGGGACCTTTTTTTTTTTACCAGAACCATGCAGGACTTTGCACTCAAAGCATTTATGACATTGCACTTCAGCTCGCTAAAATAAATGTTTATTTTTTGTTTATTTCTAATACTTTGTGTTTATGTTTATTCAACAAGAATACACATGTTAAACATGTATTTGAGTACGAAATATGTTACATTACTGCTGTATTACTCAAAAACGAGGGTGTTCTAAAACTTTTAGCCGGTAGTGTACATACAAACATTTTTAAAAGGGAAGTTTAATTATATTTGTGTAAGTGTGCAGCACTGCCTGGCCCTCTGGTAATGTCAATATAAAAAAAAAAAAACGCAACCCTTTCCATCATTTTAGTTACCCAACCCTGTGCTAGAATAATCAATTCTTTTGAATTAGGTGTGTTTGAGCAGGAACACATTAACTGGCACACTGATGACCAGTTCAGAGGGTTTTCGAAACCTAATAATAATAAACAGAACATGTTTGATCTTCTAAGCTTGGATGATCACAAGACATAATAAAACAGACTATGTCACCAAATGTAAAATAGAGTTTAGGAAAAACTTTGGTTATAGTGAAATATTGACAATAAGCCTTTTTACTAAAAACAATGATATCCCACATGAAGAAAACAGGGTACACTAATTATGAAACTTAAAATTGAGACTTTTGCCCACTTGATTTGGATTGACAGCTACCCCACGTAAAGTAAAGTTCACTTTTATTTGGACACCACTTTTAATTTCCGAAGATTCTGTACTGGGAGGATGCTTTGTGTCACACTCTCATGGCCAACTGGAGCTCATTAGCAGAGCAAAGCTGTCGTAAACGTCACATCTGCTTTAACGTCTAAGATAACTCTACCGTGAAATGAAAAACTTTCTCAAACTATTGCAACTTCCCTGCAGAGTGAAGAGCATTTTCCCCCTTCCAGATGAATAACTCTAAACACCCCTAATCCTACAGTTGGACTTTGACCAGGCACTGTGCTACAGTAACGAGCCCGTGTCTATTTACAACAACAGGCATCAGTGCATCTGGGAACAAAACATTTCTCTATAGATGTGGAATCTGAAATCAATTCAGAATCCCAAAATAATTCGTAGCCGCTGTATATATTTACCCGAGTCTATAAAGCTAAGCCTCTGCTGTCAGCCCACCACAAGAGGCATGAGCAGCAGAATGTTAAGCTTTATGATAGGCTGCTGCTTACTGCAGTACTCTTTTAGACACAAAGCCCTTCCATCTACTGTATTCAGGTTTTAGTGCTAAGAAAGTTGCTTTTTATGGCGAGTCATTTGTTATAAAGATTTTCAGAAACTCTCATGGCCAAACACCTTACATAGCATAATACTGTATTTTCTGGTTATTATACGTATGTTCTTCCATTGTTTATTTTTACTTCTTTTATCTCCCTTATGCTGTGTATTGCAGCAGTGACCTAACTGGGACTTCATGGGGAGAAATTGTCAGTGTGATCTTCTCATTTTCCACCTTCTTAGCAGGGAGTCTGTTAGTGTGTGTGTGTGTGTGTTCACAGAAGTGTCCATGCATGGCATGCGTAAGTGAAAACACAGCTGTTGCCCTACTGTTATCAGCCTTCTCAAGGGATGGGGAGGGAAATGGAAAGACTGCTTGTTTAAGATTCATTCTTGCACGAGTCGGGGCGTGATGGAGGGCGAGACCACCTGCAGTTCCCACTTTTGTCCTGTGTGAGGCAGCAGAGACACAGCCCTTTTTCGTGACACACACTTGCCGCATCACTGACACACATGGAAGTCTGCACGCACGCTGGAGCTCCCACCGAGACAGGCACCGGGGCCAACATGTTGGGCTCAGATTTAGAATGGACACAACAGAGCACTGGCTAGTCAAGACACTTCATTTCAAACTGACACAGATGGTGATGGTGCATAAAGTATGTGAAGGGGGAGGAGGACTTCGAGGAGAAGCACTGGGAATTGTTATAAATCCCCGTCGTGTATGAAACAAAGAGATTTCATCCCACACCAACGGGCAAAAGCTGCTTGTGACACCTCTGTGAGTAGGGACAAATGTGCGCTTGAGTGATGGAAATGTTTTGCTTGAAGAAATGGAAATAGGGTTAGGAATGCACCGCGGCAAGACCGATTGGGCAATCTTCATCTCGAAGCCATCCTTAAAAGATAAATATGTTTTTGTCCTTGAGGAAGAGGAGATATAAATGCCATAATACGGTTTCATCCAGAAATGGGTTGAATGGAGGCTGTTCTGTGAATCCATTCATACAGTAATTCTTCAAGCATTTATCACAGAGGTCTCGACTGTCAAGACATTTTCACTTCATTTTGGATCCATTCCCATCCTCCAAATGGCTCAGTGATGAGTGACAGGCCACACATTGCTGCCTCTCGCCTTAACAGGTGGTGCTTGATGATGTGTTTTGGCCACACACGTGCACCCGGACGTGCGTGCCCACAGACTAGGGGCATGTAATCAAAAAACACCTGCAGCCTTGACAGCTGACACCTAGATGATAAATATTAAATACTAAATTGGGTATGCTAAATATGCAGCATGCTAATTACCAGAAGCCAAAGTGGTGACTGTTTTACCAGTGAAACTCATTGGGTTTCTGGCATTGTGTTCTCATAAATAGATTCATAAGGCAACATCAAGCGGTGCGCTCAAGGTCTGCTAACCAAGGTGACATGTAGGAACCAACAAGATGTGCATTTTGATGATCAGTAATGAGTATATAAACTGTAAACACGTTTTATAGTTTTCCTCTGCCCTTTGTCACTCTCCTTCAAAGCTACATGCTTGTAGATGTTTGATGGGCATTAAATGAAACTTGGAAAGCCTGAAGGAAAGTGCTGAACCCGAAACCATTAAAAGGGGGATTATGTATTTTCTAGGCACATAGTTCAATTCTATACCACAATCAAGCAACAATGTTGCCTTCATTTTTTATGAAAATGCTGTTTATATTAAAAATAAAATTGACCTTGCATCATAAATGCCTTGAAATGGGCCTCTGCCTCTTTGAGAACCTCCTACTACCATTTCAGACACTACCACTTCAGCATGTCTTCACAACAATGGGGTGGGGGGTGGGGGCGTGTGCTCTGTGAAGCTTGGCTCCAGGGAGGAGCTTTGCACAAGTAGGAGGTGCTTTAAATCAGCAAGAGTTTAGGCAGGTCAACATGGCCACCACGGGAAATTCAAGGATTTCTCAAACATACATGAATGAATCAAAGCAACAATCTGGGTATGTTTTTCCAGAGGAAATGACATTATAACATGATATAAAGCTTAAAAAAAACTTGATTTTGCACAATAGCTCCACTTTTTTTTCATCATATGACTGCATATTTTAAGCTGATGCTTTAAAAAAGTCTTATTATATACAGCGGGTAAAATAAGTATTGAACACGTCAACATTTTTCTCAGTAAATATATTACTAGAGGTGCTAATG
>NW_013952492.1:1179730-1194077 GCF_001266775.1 Austrofundulus limnaeus
GACATTCCTGATAAAATCTGCTTTCACCTACCAGGATGATGAAGATGAAACGTGGCTGGACATTTCAGCAAGACAATGRGCCCAAACACAAAGCCAAGGAAACTCTCAGATGGTTTTAGAGAAAGAAAATAAAGCTGCTGGAATGGCCCAGCCAATCACCTGACCTGAATCCAATAGAAAATCTATTAGTCTCATTAATCTTATTACACTATTTTTCACAAAGAATGACATGAATATATTTAGTATACACAAATAGCAGCTAGCTGTAGCACTTCCAGTACAATTGGGAGCAGTTTTATCAAATATATGTTTGCATGAATTTATGGCTGAGACGAAACTAGCATCAATATTTATAGAATAGAATTCCTGGAAACTGTTATGGAAATTTTTGAAATCAGAGTTGTTTTAATTCAGCAGCAATTCACTTTATTTTCTAATAGCCCCACTCATAATAATCAAAACATCTGTATGATTGAGAAAAAAAAGAAAACAAAATAAAACTATGGACATAAATTGAGAAATAAATGAAAACAAGATTACACTGGTTCATTCAAAATGAATTATACAAAGAAAATGCTTTTCAAACATTTGTGACATCTATAATACACTGCAAAATATATAAAAAATGCAAGATCTGTAACCAAACAATGACACTGTACATGTTTAGTAGATTTTACTTGTTTGTCCTTGTGTGTCATCTGGTATATGACACATTAAAACTCAGTTCTCTGACACAAATTTAAGCAAGCAGCTCTTGGAATTCTCAATTTCAAAATCCTTGGCAGTCTTCCTCATGCTCAAAATGTGGGATTGCTAGTGGCTTATGGCTCAAAATCCAAATGCAAGCTCAGTTTCTCTCATCAGCAGTCTAACTCGCTTTTAGAGCCCCGAGATTCAAGATGGCATCCCATTATGGTAGACAGCCAGAGACTCAGCGGCAAAAGATTACAAAGAGCACTCCAACAGGATCACATCTTCATCAAATATAATTAACACGAATCTAACTTTTGCAAAGCTGGTGATGAGGACTGTGATTAAAGCAAGCTGTGTCAAATGTCAAATGTGCACTGGATGCCCAAATTCTAATAACGCATGATTAAATCACTATGCAATTTTAATTTTCACATCTATAGTACCAGTTTGGCATACGCATGCAGAGGGACAATCAGTGTTTGGAGATTTGGAGATTTTAACCTGAAACTTGAGGATTTGAGGATGTAAATACTTTAAAGCCATAATTTGATCCTGGAGTATTGCTGTCAGTGTGTTAGTCATATTGCATATTACTACTGACTGGTACAAAGTAGGGCATTTATTATTTTGAAAATGATTTATTTTCTTGCTTCCTTACATTTTCAAGGATTTAAAACTAAATTGTTTTTTACCTAAATCTAAATCTAAGCTAATTAAACTATTATCCATGTAAAACTTTAGAAGCACAAATGTCAACAAATCCATAACTAAAAAAGTTATTTCAGCAAATGCAGTTTTCTGCCATGTTTTTAGTGGAGAGTGTGACAAAGTTGGAAATTTAGAACAAATATTAGCATTCTATGAAACAGCAGATTGTGTTTGTTCAGTGCAGAATATCTGTCCAACCCATACAAAAGAATGCTTAATATGAGCCAAGAAGTGAGTTTTCATTCATCTATTTTGCTGCTGCCAGTCTTGAAATGTCATCTTTCCTTCGCAGCGTAAAATGATTAAAGCCAGACTTGTGTTCAAGCACTCAATGGTCCACTAAATTTTACTTCTAAAAACACCCCATTATCAAACAGAGCAGTTATTGCCAAAACTATTTCTTGAAAGTTTTGAGCATGCCATCATTCTCAACTGTCAGCCTTTTGCAAATGGCTGTGGATTATTTCCAGACCACAGTATCTAACTTTTCTGCAGCTAAAAAAAATAAGTACAGACAGGAAAAATACCTAAGGGTGACTTTTTATGGAAAGATGATTGATTTTATGATTTTAAAGGAGATATATTATGCTTTTAAATCCTTCTTTTTACTTTTAAATCCGTCAGTTGAGTTTTATATGAAGTGAAACACCATGGCTGTGGTCTGAATTATTCCTTATTGTAACTCCACAAGCCCCCTCTTTCACCCCTTTTTCTGAGGTGTGTCTCAAATCAGCAAATTTTGATACTGTTTCTTTAAATCAGGAGTGGGCAACTGGCAGCCTGCAGGCCGTTTGTGGCCCGCGGGTGAATTCTGTTTGGCCCAACAATTAAAAGATGTCAAAAGGAAGACTTGTCCATCCAGCCTTACATGGTGGAGTCAGAGTCTGACCCAGAGCCAGAGGAAAATAAAGATGACATTATTGTTTAGTTGATAAGTCAGACCTTATTTGGGAGTTTTGTCACAAATACGATTGCTCAGAAAACATCTGAGAACTGGAGAGAACTGAACGGGTTAAAATGTATGACTCAAAACAAAATATAAACCTATCTAAACAGCATCAGGTGAAACTACAGTTTTCTGCACTTAGAGACCCCACAAAAACATTTAAAATGTGAATTTTGCACGATATGTCCCCATTAAGAAATAAAACAGTCTCATTGTCCTTTTTGAACTATTCTCACATTTTTTTTACTGCTACCAGTTGTAAGGTTATGTTTTCTCAGTTGAACACTCACACAATAACATGATAAAAGAGGAATCTTGAAAGAAAATAACATGCTGAGAAGCTGACTTATCTAAAGACTTTCTTAGAAATCACTCTGAGATGTGTAACTACAACATTTACAAAAATACTGAACTTCAACGGCATCTAAGCTGCACAGTTTTGTTTTTTTTTTGCCGTTGTTGGCAGGTACAAGATTAGATTATCTGGATGGCGGGCTGAGGTAATTGGTGGTTGTGCTCGTACACGAATCAGGTAGGAGAGGTGAAAGACAGACAGCTTTTTGTTCCCTTTACATTGATGACTAAACACAAGTGCAATCCATCATCCTCTCAGGTATGGATGGGTGAATGTGAGCTGTGAGTGATATTTCATTCTATTAACGGGGTAATGATGGCAGTAGACGGGCTGCACGGTGGCGTGGTGGTTAGCATTGTGGAATGGCGACCTGTCCACGGTGTGTGACGACTCTCTGCCAGCTGACAGCTGGAATAGACTGCAGACCCCCCACCTCACCCCAAGACTTTGAAGAGGATGAAGAGGGAATGGAAAATGAAGACATGATGAAGATAACCTGCATATTGCTCTCACAGCTTGTTCCTGAGATGGCAGCCAACGGGAAAAAAAAAAACAAAACATGCACCTCAAGCAGAATGCAAACATGTACAGCGTGCCCACACTCTAACACACACACACACACGTGCACGGCTGTGTGATGTCACAGCCAGGTGATCAAAAGGAAAAGGCAGTGTGCTTCTGGAATCTGGACTGGGAGGGAGGATCAAATTAAAGAAGATGCTTAATTCAGTACGACACATGAATTACACAAAGTAAATAGAAATTAGTCAAAAGTACACCTTCGAACTCACTACCAGATGTGTACATGTAAAAATATTTTTGAGGGTTGAGATAAAATATATCACAAGTAGTTTCATGTACCACATGTAAGTTTATTTAAATCTACCGTTCATTGGAGAGTGAAGGCTGCTTTACCAAATTCAGTTTCCTGTATTTACATAAACTTGACATAAAAAGTAAGGAAATTAGAGCTTGGTAGATTATTTCTTTGTTATAAAAATTCTTCTTACGTTTCATAATCTGTTAATTTCTTATTTAAATGGTGCCACATTTGTAAGGAACATGCATTTGTGGGATGAGCGACAGAGCTGAGTTTGTGGGTTGTGTACATGGAAAGTTTGCCAACTCTTTTCTGCTAAAATATTTATTGTGCTTTTGCTATTGACAGTTGTTTTGAGCTTCTGGTTCCTCCAGGTGCTGCCAGTCAGGTTCCTGGTATGATTTATGGCCAAGAAGCATTATTACAACAAGGAAATGATCTAACAAACACAATTTTTTTTACTTATTGTGCCAAGCATATATGTACTAGTAATATGCATTTTGGGAAGGTGATCCTGATTTGGTTTACCTTCATGTAACACGTGTATTACAAAATTGGCTAAAAAATTTTAAAAAATACAGTCAACCTTTGCTTTTTCATCTATAAAACAAAGCTAGAGTAAAAACAATTGAAAAACCAAAAGGACAAAGTTCAAATCATTGATAGATTTAAAAGCGAAAGCTTCAGGAAAGCTGAAAATGGTGTTTGGTTGGTCTGATTAACAGCCACGCTGGGTTCTGTTTCCTTATAGCTGCCCTCAGGCTCACAAGCCTCCCGTGTCCCTGGGGAGGCATAACATCTGTCACTGTGGACACAGTCCTGTGAAAGACATCATTTACCTGCAAATGATCAGCTATTGTTTGAGGATTGAGAACAAAGGAAAAGCAAAGCATCAGAATAAATGAATCAACTCACTGGCAATTTATGCTCAGTGTAAAACTGTTCACTTTGGAAATACTAAAAATGCAGATTAATTTTCTTCCTCCTATCTTGAATCACATCAGATTAAACTAATCAACTAATCCTTACTGGCCTCTTAAAGTATCACAATATTTATTCTTGTTGGTATCTCAAGGAATTCCTAGACCAGAGAAGCTGTTCAACACTTCCTTAATGTTTTCTTTCTATCGTTGGTTCTCTTCTCAGTTCAAAACACCAGAAGATTTTCGAGTGAAAGTTTTCCAGGAGGCAAACTCTTTTCAGATGCCTGAAGCATCTTATCTACCCCTTTAATGTTAAGGATTGGTAACTTTGCCTTAAGCCTCCTACTTGTGTGCCCACTCTTTATCTCAGACCTAGCCATATGAACAAATCCTATTCTGACATTTTGGCTGGGTTGAGTTTTTTGCTTCTATCATCAAATATCTTTGTTCCAGATCAGTATTTCCATTTCTGTCTCTGGACACAGCCTAAAGATAAGGGTTTCTTTCTCAAAGACATACCTTTTTTTGTCTAAACCTGTTAAAAGAAGTTTCTGATTTATAGGACAGCCAGAAATGTTTAAAGAATAAAATACCTTTTCATTATCTGATCCAACTCCTCATGATCAGCTCTCGCACTCAACAACAAATCAGGTGGCTGGGTGGGATTTTCTTTACAACACACACACAACTCTTCAATAAAGCTAAATATTCCATTGCAGTTTACCAAATTTCTTACCACTGTTGGGAGGACTTCATACATTCATTGACTCTGGAAATAGATTACGGGTCCAGAACTCTTCAAAGAGTTTGTTGAATAGCTGTGCTGCACATTCCAGGTGACTGTAATTACTGATTTCTTTCCATTCAATTAAAGGAAAATCACCCCCTAACACCTCCTCCCCTCACCCACACACACACACACACACCTACACACACAAATACACACAAACACACACGCATCTACACCCACACACTCATCATCTCCTCTAGGCTGTCGTTCTACTTTTATAACTCATTCTATTTCACTTCTCTAATCCCTTGTTCAGTATGAGGCATTTTATTCTTTGCCTGTCAGCAGTTTGAAACAGCAGGCTCATAACCATTCATGACATTGTGTTGTACAGTTACACTGACAAATGCTTGAGTGGTTTTCTTCATAGTGGTTTTATCAAAAAAAGAAGACAAAAGAGGAGAAAGTCCACACAAAGGGCTAAAAACCCATCTAGAGAGTAAAATAATGCTTTCTTTTATTTTCTACTATGAGGTTCCCTGTATAAATACTGAAACTGTCCAGTGACCAAAAAGAAAAGAAAAGAAAAGAAAGAAAAACAAGAAAAAAAGGACTGATACTGTCAGCTTGTGGTCAGTGAAAGGAGTCACAACTCATGTGCAAGCAACACTTGAATGGTGATAGGGAAATACATAAATAAACAGCCTTTATCATAATGCTATCCCATAAATGGATAATAACATTAAAAAAATGTGGACTCTGTCACAAAAATACCAATTTTATTATCAGATTTACTCTGAATCTAATATACAAGCAAACACTGGGTGTAAGGAAAATGACCTTTTTAATACAGTTATAGGCTGTACATCTTTCAAGTGACTGCTTCATTTTATGATTTTACTTCCTCTGAAAAAAGAAAATCCTTCAGTTTCCCTTTAAATTTGATGCTCTTTCAAAAAGAGATAAGACAATCACCTTTAAATACAGTGTCAATATGTGCTATATTATTGCTGAAGTCATCTCCAATTATCATTAGATTATTTAAAATGAAACATGCACACGTGTGAGCTGCGTGATGGAGCAGTGGTTGGCGCCTCACAGCATAAGAGCTTGCAGGTGGGAACATCACATCCCCATGTTCACCTTGTGCATGAGTGGGATTTCTTTGTGCACTTCCATTTTCTGGCACAGTTATCAATTCTTGTGTGTCTCTTTGTGGCTTTGGAGAGCCCAGTGTGCACCCTGCATTTCTTCAGCTGGAAATAGGCATGAGATTCTCATGCCTCTGAACAAGTACAGAAGATGGATGACTGAGTGAATGGATATGCAAGCAAAACCATTTCTAATTTCCAATAACCGGGTAACTGTGGTAATAATTATCTGAACACTTTCATGCCATTGTAGCACAGCCCATTGGGAAGCAAGGCTGCATACTACAAATGTAACCTGATTAATTGCGATGCCAGTTGGACGGTTATTGTGGTTTGAGCTGATTAACAGGGTCAGAGGCTTCAGGCTGCCCTGCTCCATTGGAACCAGACACTGTCACAGCAAACAGCTAGACACACACACAGAAAAAGTGATAGCACCCCCCCACACACACGCTTCTTCCAACACACACACTCACACACACACAACACTCTGCAGTTCACACAGACAGGGAACGTGAGACAGAAACACAGGTGGACAACTGTTTGGACAGACAGGTTGACAGATGCATAAATGACCTGCGAGAGTGGCAGAAACATTTTTTGTCATGGTAATTAGCTGTCTGATCAAGTGGCCGAGACAAATATAGGTGACAGAAATCTGGCGGCTCTTTGGCGGTGTTCAGCAGAAGCGCTGTCCTCAGAGTGGTTGAAATTTTGTTGAAAAACAAACCAAAATGACAAGTCTAAAACCAGTCAAGAATAGACAATCTATTCTATTCTATTCTATTCTATTCTATTCTATTCTATTCTATTCTATTCTATTCTATTCTATTCTATTCTATTCNATTCTATTCTATTCTATTCTATTCTATTCTATTCTATTCTATTCTATTCTATTCTATTCTATTCTATTCTATTCTATTCTATCTTTAAACCTGATTAATCAGTTTCAATGTCTAATCGTAATTTGCAACTTTTTTGGATATAGACATCCAAATGGTGACAATATACATAAATGTGTTGTTTAGGTCTGACGTGAGCAACACCTTCTGATGCTGGCAGCTGTAGTAATTTTTATAAATATAAAAACAAAAAACTTGTAAAGTCATACTGCACAAATGAGATGTTTTGAATGAAAACAGAATATTTCTGATGAGGTTTTTAACGAAACAAACTAATTATACAAGTGCTCTCACTTGTACTGCATATTTTACAACCACAGCAGAGCATTTTAATATTCAAATGAAGCAGTTTATTACAATAGGATGAATCATGGCACTGTGTTTTATAGTAGTTGTAGACTTACAACACCTAAAGCACTTTCTGATGTAGAAATGCCATCCTAAATAGGATTACCCTGCAACACACTTGCCCTTTTTCTAGAGTGCTTTTCTACTACATATGTTAGGCATGGAGCTCAACATTTTATCTCTCTTATTCCCTGTGCATTTTTTTTTCAGAAGAAGCAGATATTTAGACTTTACTACAGAGTCATCTACAGCCTGGCACAAAAATGGAGCAAATTGCTCACACTGAATGGGAGTGTTTGCAGCATTATGTCATTAGGGCAATATTGTTTGTGAATTCAATGCTGAGACAGAGCAGATAGTGGTGTCAATATTTCAGACTAAAAGCGGGCACAATTTAGTCCTGATGAATTGCGTCGACAGCTTTTTTCAGATTTTCCTCAAGACAAATGGGTATTCATGTTAACTACAGACACAAAAGTGGTCCCAATTGTCTCATGTGATTTATGGAGAGAAACCAAATGTTTAGAGCTGGAGATGTCTCTTTTGTGTCATTTAAATGCAGAAAAATGTTTTGTGTATACAGTGTATATAGCAATGTGTGAAGTATGGCGTATTTAGTAACACAACGCTGCCAAAACATTTTACATGTCCTCACAGTTTTGGCTCTGTGCTCGACAAGGCATACATCACTGTAATTGTTACAGAATAATTAATCTAATTTGCCAAACGTCTCTGTTTGTGGTCATTTTCTTGAAATTGTTCACTCTTCTCCCAGCATCTTCCCTTCTTCTCAGCGCCTCTGACTTTTCTGCCAATTTATGTCCTATGACACGTGTATGAGTGTGTGTGAATGAAGGGTGGAGGTGGGACATATGGGGGGGCGTTGGAATCTAGGACACATAAAAAATTGAAATCCTTTTCTGGGTGTCCTCACCATCAGCATATGTCACTCTCATGTCGATTTCCCCCCCTTTTTAGCAGCGCCTCCTACTATTCCTTCTGCTCACTGGGGCGAAAGGTTCCCTTCCTGTTCATCGCTCATTCATTCATTCAAATATTCACTCATTCACACAAGCTGAGGGGCCCGAACACATCCCTCACCTTGAAATGACTCTTTGCCTTTTTACTCTGACGAAGCGTTTGTTTACATGAGTGGCATTATTCCCCTGGGATCTATTTGGCACCATTAAGCATTTGGCCTATTCAGCGATACCACCCCCTCACTGGCAAACTGTATACGTGTCTGTTTGTTCTAATAGCTGCTGCTAATTACTTTGTGCAAGAAATACAGTGTATTTTTCTACTCTAATGTGCTATTGAAAACCCCAAAACTAATATCGTCATTAGATTTCCGGTGATACGGCTAACTTTCTTTTTTTGTTTTTGGAGTAGTCAGATCATCTCCCGTCATTCTTTTAACCAAGATCTCGTGTCCTGGCTTTTTCTCTCTCAATCAAGTTCCTATCCTTGCTACTTTGTGTTTTTCATCAGGCTCCAAGAGCAAAAGATCTCGGCTGCTTTGAGGTACTGAATCACCCACTTGGGAAATGAAAAGGAGATGATAAAGAAAAAGAGATGAGAGCAAGAGGTACTCCATAAAGGTAAACTGGGCAAATGGCCAGACATTTAAAGCCTTCCTTTACAAGGAAATAGCTTAATCAGATAAACAGGTGTGCTGAAGTAGAATCCCAATAGGCAACCCATCAAACCTGAGAGATTTATAGACAGGGGGCATTCACTGCGAGTATTGTTTGACCTTCAGGAGCAATCTAAGAGTCTGTTAAACCTGCCACACTCTGGTTCATTTGGCATTAATTAGCTTAATAGAAAACAGAAAAACAAACTTTTACTCCACGAGGAGTTTTTCTTTTTGGAGCTGCTGCTCGACTGAGAGGGGAATTTTAACATCATGGTGTAGGGATTGAAAGTGTGTAGCTGTTTGTTTGTGCAGGAAAAAAAAAGGGAAAAAAGTTATTTTTCTCTCTTGGGGCAGAGCAGTTTCCTAAACACATTTGGAGTGTTTTTCTCAAGTGGCTCAGCAGCAATCTGTGTGTGTGTGTGTGTGTGTGTGTGTGTGTGTGTGTGTGTGTGTGTGTGTGTGTGTGTGTGTGTGTGCCACCGCTACATTTTGTTGATGATGCTGTCAGTGCTGCTGGCATGTTGGATGCGTCCCAGAGTCTCTCTAGGCTAAAGAAGGGGACAATATATCTCTCCTTGCATCAGACGCGTACACAGAATCCCTCCGCCTTCTCCATTTCCCTCCATCTTCTCTTCTCCCATGTGTGGCCTTGTTGGGTTATCTGTGCTGGTAGGAACAAAGAGTGTGTAACTAAGCACATCCTGTCAGACAGTCATGGTATCTTCCCCTGGTCCAGACCTTGCCTTCCCTTCATGCTCCGTTTGCCTGTTATCCTCAGGGAGCGGCTGTTATGAATAAGGGCCCTGCAGTAAGGAAGGAAGCAGTTTTACATTACAGTCACACATAGCAAAGGACTCTGATCAGGTCAGAAGGTGATCAAAATTAACAGGATTAGATCTTATGAAACTGTGAGAAAAAAACAAAAACAAAAGAAATAGTCAATTTAAAGCACAAGCTAAATAACACTGAATTTATTTTAAGCTTTATGAATATAAGCATTCGCAAAACATATACCAACTTCTCACTTCTCTTGATATTAAGACCAATGACAAATTCATCATTTTGTTAAATGTTCATCTGAGAAAAGTTGCATCCTGTTATTTCCTTTTCTGTTCATGCTGTTCTGTAGACCAATCACTCTCCAACAAACAGCAGAGTTGGAGGTCTTCACCCAGCAGCAAAACCTTGCAAACACCTTTCTGACTGGGTCTTCTTTGAAAATTAAAATATTCACTGCTAATATCCAGATATCAAACACTTTAGGACACCTTTACACTGTTTTAGGCAGCTGGTTATGATGTAATGTCTAATTGTGTATGAGTTTAAATACACTGACATCTATCTAAGTGTTTTAACAAAGTATGCAGACAATACGTTGGAAATGTTTTGTAGACCATCCAAATGATGTCACATATCTGACATTATTTATAATTTATTTGATTCTTTCTGGAAACCATTAGAATTAACTTCAAATTAAACATAAATTATTGACTGCACTTGTCAAACATAATCTGCACAAAAAACACAAATGTGCATTCACTGCAAATTGAGAAAAAGCCTTGTAATTACATATTTTCTTTTCTGTTTCATCAAAAGAGGATTTATATTGTTATATGTTTTACAAAATCTGGTAATATGTTTTCATAGTACTTTGCATAAATATAATGCATTTGTGAAGCATACAGTAACTGCATTGGGATCAAATGCAGGTTAACTCTTCATTATGACACAAGTAAGTATTTTTTTTCCAGTCTCTAAATGCATTTGGCAGTCTGTAAAAACTCTGATTTATTTTTAATACACATCATTACAATTGAGATATCAATGTTTTTTTATTATTATTTTTACTTCCGTAAGTTCAGGCAGGATGTCTTTGCATAATTCAACAAAGCAGTGCAATACCAAAGTCAGCACAACATCAGGAAGCTGGTAGAATTGTGAAATATGTATGGTGAAGACATTTTTAAGGTTTATTGATGGTACTTTGTGTTATTTTTCTTATGTAAACATGGTTTGAAACTATTGCTGGATTATTTTTCTAATTGATGCTGGAGTTTGAGTATTCCTCATTACTTTAAATGATCAAACATTTTCTGACATTTTCTTTAAATATTTATTTTCTAAAGTCTGCAAAGAGCACTTTTTAGGTTTAGTATCAAGATAAATCAATATTTAGTCTGGCAAGAAGTGTTTTTATTGAAGGATTTTAAATGGAAGCTGGATTTTGAATTATTTTGGTTTAACCACTGTGGTTTAAAGGTTTGAGTTATTTTTTTTAATTTTCTATCAAGAAAACTGTTTACTTTTCACTCAGATGATGACATGAAATTGGTGAGAACACAAGTCATGGATGACTTAAAATCTGTTAATACCTTTATTCTTAAAAAAATGAAAGGAATTTATTGCCCTGCCCAAGAACATATCCCAAATGACAAAAGCAGCTGGGGCCTACAGAGATATTTTATACAACATCCTGTCAGTCTAGTAAATGAATCTGCCATAACAGAGAACTGACGTTGATATACAATACATTTCTCTCTCATATCTCTGGAAGAACCGTGTCAGAGTGTTAATGCACTCCTATCATTAATCTAAGTCAGTGATATTAATTAGCTGTCATGCAGGAATACCAACATGTGTGATTGCAGACAAAAAGCAGTGATAAGCAGCAAATGTAATGAAAATGCATCTATAACTAAATAAAGTCAGGCTACAGGCAGAAAGTAATACTTTCTTCTTTTAATGAGTTTTCTTTAATGATCTGTCTTATAACTTTACAAAGGTTGAATGTAAGTTTTTAAAAGTGTCTTTTAGTTTCATTAACTGAACAGTCTCTGTATTCAAGTAAGAGTTTCCATCAGTCTGGTGCTGTGAAGGGAAATTTAATGTGTGCTGGTCTTTGCATAAAGGCAGAGCTGCTAGAAAGTGAGTCCTTTTGAACTTGACAAATCATGTGAGACATCTGGCTGATCTTGGTCCATGGGTTGAACAGATCAGCTGAGAGGTTTAGAAGCTCGTGATGCTTCTGGTGGTTTCAGAGATGTTTGTGTCAGCACCGCAGTTCCATGATTCAAATAAAGTGTTGATGAGCCTTATGTGCTCGATTGCCCAGATTAGAAATCATGACATGAAGATCTGGTAGTTAAAATAAAATGTCTTTATTGTTTTGCAGTGCAGTCATTATACCTTTTTTATCCACAAATATAAAATGTTCTTTTACATTCAGTCATACAGTAACACAATATTGCTTTTCAACAACCTTTCACAAAACCCCACTTCTAAAAACCCAAAGTGTCCCTTTAATATTAAACTATTTGCTATATTGCTGTTTTAAGATAACATTTCCTTATTTGAATGGAAACTGCATGGAAAAGGGGACATATCATGCAAAATCTTTAAGTACATTTTGTTGTGTGAATTTTCTAGGAGTGCAGATAATTTGAATTTAGTTTCTCCCAGTGCTGCATAGATATTGTTTTATTCCGCTTGTGCCATATTTTTTAACCCATTCAATTTTCTGTAATTTCAATGATGTTTTCAGAACTATTACATCACAGAATTTATGTTGAAATTGCCAACTAAGGTCTGGACTTACCAACTACAGTTTTGTCATCTTCACTCTCTTCTGGCTCTGGCTCCAACATGTAAGGCCAGATGGACCGGTCCACTGTTGTTGACATATTTTAATTCATTTGTAAATAAAAAAGTTTCTGCACTGCTACATAGTCATAAACCCCTAAAACTAGAATGGGCCACTCTGCCTTGTTTGTATTTAAAGATAGAGCATCAAAATGAGTTGATCTGGGACACACCTCAGAAAAGGGGTGAAAGAGGGGCTTGTGGAGTTACAACAAGAACAAATTCAGAGCAAATTGATGCAGCTCCACTGGATATAGACCCCCAACTGAATGATTTAAATGTGAAAAAAATAAAAGCACTATGTCTCCTTTAATCCAAAAAAATATGTCACCTGTAGGCATGCTGACAAAATATTTTTTGCACATATTGTTCTTCAGTATCCCAATTAGTCTAAGAGTTTAAAAAGAAATAATAATAAAATGCCCAGAGACACATCAATCACAAGGGGACAAATTGCCCCTTTCACAAGAAAACCCCAGCAGAAAATCTGAACTTGTGACTGCTTTGCTCTTAGGAGACATTATATTACCTCGCAGCCTGATAAAAAAAATAAATAAAAAATAAACATGACAATAAGCTTACTTTTACATGTCTCATCTGCAGCCTCGGGCCTAAGTAGAAATAGACGCCCCCTTTTCCTTGCATCAAAAGCAGGAAGTTGTTGCATCTGATCAAGATATCTGTGACAGACCTCTTTGTCATGGTGTTCTGGGCACAAGAAGTTAGGCAGAAACCCCAGAAAGACCAGACAGACACCTCACATCTTCCTCTAACAGCTGGAGGTTCCCTCGGAGGAGCTTGAGCATGTGGCTTCATTTTCTGCCACTGCAACCAGAACCCAGACATAATGACATCTCAGAGAATGTAAAGGCTATGCAGGTAATTCTTCTCTTTCTCTGAGACATTTCTTGTGTGTGGTTCAAAATAGAACGCACAAACATACAGAATCTATGTACAGATGCAGAAACCATGTGAAATGTGAGAGTTTGAAACAAGGAAGTAACGAAAAATGAAAAGGCATGTAAAAGGGGATACCGTTGAATTTTTATGGAACCAGTCAAAAAAATTAAACATACCAGGCAACTTTAAAGGGGCAATATCATGTAAAATCAACTTTTTTGAGTTTTATAACATGTTATAATGTTATACTCGCATATAAAACATGCCCAAAGCCTTGCTCTGACTCATTCATGCATGTTTGAGAAATCCTGCAGTGTTTTTAGGAAGCCATGCTGAGGAGCAAAAYGAGAGGTGGGGACCAGAAACACCTTTTGGGACCAGAAATGCCCCTGGGACGTGTCTTTAAGCCGAACTTCCTCATGGCAGAGCATACCCCCTCCCCCCACGCCCCACACCTCGCCCATGGCATCTTTAGCTCTTTAATAACAGCTAAAGGTGACACAGATACTTTATTATGGTATAGTATTTAAATGTATGCCTGAGAAACACATAATATTGGCCCTTTAACTTATCACAGTTTATGTGTCCTATAC
>NW_013952492.1:1194556-1201050 GCF_001266775.1 Austrofundulus limnaeus
ATATATAATAGTATACATATGAAGCCAATGAGAAAATAAAAGAGCCCCAACAGATTCACTGAATTTGCCTGGCTTAAGAAATATATTTTTCTCTTTCTCTTTTATGGGCCGCTTTTACCCCTCTACTTATGCTTTACAGTCTTTTTGCCCGAGTCATCTACAGGCAGAAAGGCAAACAAGCCTCAATCATGCAGCAAAGTAAAAGTCAATATATTCTTGTATGGACCTGAATGAGATGCCCAAGGCTTGTAAAAATAATGGAGTGTGTAACATTATTCCTAGCATCCAAAATGGAAACAGCCTTAAGGGGAAAATATCCAGCATTAGACAGCTCCACTCATCTGTGCACAGCAGGGAAATGGGGGCGGAAGTGGGTGCAATGCGAACACTTAAATGTGTCAAGAAAATTGCTACCAAATATAGAAAATTACAAGGCTTTTGCTTTAATAAAATTTATCCTGCTATAAGCTTCACTCTACATGGATGTATTTTAGTATTCCTTCATTTGTATGTGTGTTAAAATATAGTTTTTTTTCCCTTCTAACCCCCTCCTGAGCTGACACTATTCTCCAAATTTGCATGCATTGTGAAAACTCAAACAAAGAGACTTCGGTGCTTATCTCCAAAGATAGAACAGAAGAAAGATGTGTTCAGCGTTAGTAAAGCTCTGCTTGGAACGTGCATGCCAACATTTTACAAGTTTTATGAGTTCATTGTAACACAAGGAATACTTCTTTTCCCTTAACAGTGAGTTAAAACGAAACTCTTCATGAACTTGCAAACAAATGAAGAAAGTGTAAAAAACTAAAGATAATTTAATTCTAGATGCATCTTATTTTTCCTCCACTTTTTTTCTTTTATTGACATACTTCTCATGAACTTTTCCTGAGCATTTTGTTTGGTCGTATTCACACCTGACACATTTGGTCCACTTGGAGCGGACCAGAGTTTGTTTCCAGAGTTTGTCTGGACTTTTTGTGTAGGTGTGAATACACTCGTGAACTCTGGTGCGGATCAAACAACCGGACCGAGACCCACATTTTGAGGTGGACTCGGTCCGCTTCCAAATGAACTCTGGTGTGGTTCGCTTCAGTTCGCTTCTGGTGTGAATACAGACCGGACTCGAACCGAACCACCTGCATAAAACATGCGCCTTTTTTGGACTTCACAGGCCACCGCTACAGAGCTAATAAATAAGCTGAAATCATACCTGTTTCATCGTCTCCTGCTTAGCAGCTCTGCTGGCAGCATGTTGTGGGTCAGAACACGCAGAGCACCTCATCTCCTTTGGGTTACGGGACACATTTACTGACATCGCTCCAAAATTAGAATTCCATCACGAAACCACCATTAAATTAGCTGCTTTTGATATTTTAATGGTATTGCAGTTGTACTAACAGCATAAATGTGCACGTCAGAACCACAACACGCAGAACTTCTGTGTTTTTTTTCTGGGTCTGTGCGCTCAGTCCCGCCCCCGTCCTTTCTGTCCAGTGGGAGCAATGATCGTCAGTGGCTTTGTTTACAAGTTATAGTTCTTTTGTAAAAAAAAAAAAAAAAAAACAGACCAAAGGACTTTCCTGGTGTGAATAGACCCTTAAAATCAAACTGAGTTGCAGTTTCAACTGTATGTGGTGCCAAGTGTAAAATGAAATGTTCAAAAATGTCACTAACACATTTTCATTATCTCATTTTCTGAGTGTAAAAAAATCTACTAACATTTAATTATTTAGCTCACTGTTCTTACACTTTTTACACAAATTTTTATTAAATGTTAAATTTAATTATTACATCTAAATGTGAAAGTTAACATTGTGAGTAAATGTTTAAGTGTACATTTAAGTATTACAGAATGGAGTTCAGCCTTTGCAGTTGGTGCACATTTTTTTATTGCGACATCATCATCCTGCAACAAAAGCAACTGCTAACATTGCTAAAGCTGCTGAAGCTGCTGAAAATAGTATTTAAAATAATTCAAAATGTGTTCATGGAAAACAATACATGTGGTCCAGCAGTTTGAAGTGCAGCTCAGACACCAGCTGCAATTGCAACTCCATTCCAAATTACTTGAATATACACTTTGACATTTAGCCACAATGTTTAAAATTGAACTTTTACATTTAGATTTAGGATTTAACATTAAGACATACAATTTAACAGTTATATTTAACGTTAAGTAAAAAAATGCAACATGTAAGAACAGTTAGTTAAATAACAATAAGATGTTAGTGGATATTGTCGATCTGGGATTTTATATTCAAAGTGAGGTAAAAATGAAAATGTGCTAGTGAAATTTTTTAACATTTTATTTTGTACTTGGTGCCCAGTAAAATTTTGCTTTTGTGCAGACATCATAAAAAATGTGCAGATATCATGTAGGACACTAGCTTTTTTCCTGATTATTTGATGAGGTCTTTACCATGTCTTTCCTTTGGCCATAATTATAGTTGCAGCAAAACATAAATGCAAATTTTAACCTGTGTGGTGTTTAAATGCTAAAAAAATACACAAATTGAAAAAATACACCTAACATGTTATCAGGTTTGTCATGAAATTCATAGCATCTAAGACATGTAAGAATAACAATGGGTCTATGTAAATAAAGATGCAGTAGTAGCAACCCTTTTGACCGTAAAGCAAATAAATAAATAAATAAACAAACAAACAAACAAACAAATAAATAAATAAATAAATAAATAAATAAAAATCTTGATTTAGAAAAAAAGACGGCATCCTGCTAAGCACTAAAATCCAAGAACATGCTATTGATTTCCTGTTATTGCAGGCTCTCAACAGAGTGTGAAGCTCACGGCCAAACTAGCTTGCAACACCTTAATAGTGGGTTATTCCATCTAGAGCCTCAAAACATAACACTAGGTCTTTGTGACACCCAAAGCCCCTGGCCTGGACTTTAAACATTTTTTAATGGTTGTGTATTATGTTTTCCTTTAAGAGATAAAATGCTGTTGGTCACTGTTATGCTCTGGGTGTTTACATTTGTATCCTGAGGTCAGTACATGAAATCCACTTCAAACCCACTCTGCTGTTGAATGTGTCACCTTAGCAAAGTGACACAGTGTTGAGATGTCAGATAATCAACTCGCTCTAAAAATCCTGTCAGTTCATCATCCTGATTTTATCCTGCCTGCAAGGTCACTGGTAGATAATTATGGGAGTCTTATGGTATTTCCTCAAGATGGATAAGTAATATACTTTATGTTTTTTTTACTTGTTCCAGCCAATACTGAACAAGCTAACACTGACATTTTATGTATGAGTAGGTTTTGTCACATACCTTAGTGGACAGAACATCAAAACACTCCTCCATGGAGGTCTGCTTGTTGTAAAGACCCCTGCAGAAGGAAGTTTTATGCTTGCTTGTAAAAAAAACCTCAGCTCTAAAATTCTGCCATAGAGTGCTTATATAGAACTGAATAAAGTAGCTATCATGTAACCTGCTTCCAGTTGATATATTAAAGTGTATGAAACTATGTGTTTTCACAAACACAACAGATATTCTCTTACTAACCAGGGCCGGCCCTAGCCAATTTGGGTCCCTAGGCAAGATTTAAGGTGGTGCACCTTGTGCTTTTTTCTCACTCAAATCAAATATCAAACCTCACAGCCATTTTAAATACATTCACATACCAAATTAAATTTTACATCTATACATAAACCAGGTTTACCTATTAAAATAGTTAACAATATAAGGAAATTCCTCCTGCTAAGATTTACTCAAAACTGCATTTCACAGCCATTTGAAGAGCATTTCACTAAATTCTTGGGATTGATTAAAAAAAACATAAAATCAGTATTTTATGAAGGTAGAACACTGAAAGCCAGACTTTATCTGGAACTTTGTCTGAGATCATAAGTGAAACTTCATTATCCTTATTTTGTTTCTATTTACACTCTGAGCACCAGTCTTCATTATATCTCATGATACATTTATGAAATATCCTCTGGATCACACCTCAAGCAGTAACAAAGCAGGCTGAGAAACCCACAGAGCAAGTTGCCTTCATAAATTTGAGTAACCGGTGATTATTCCACAGAATAAATCAAAAGTTATAAAATATTAATTTTAATGAATCAGCTACAGTATCTCTAAATCTGCATCTCTGCTGTTTTTTATTATTTCTTTTTTCTTTACTATTTTGAGGGTTACACTTAAATGTGTTTGCATATTTATGTTTAAAACTGCATCACGTAGAGCGATTCCTGTATTATTTTTGTTCTTTAATACTCAGGTTTGCACTTTCACACGTCTTCCATCTTACCTTTCCTGGATTTTTACTTCCTCTTCTTCAAGCCCCTTTCATTTACAGTCTGAAATCACACTGATCTGTCCATTGAACAGATGCTTCTTCCTTCTTTTCCTATCTCTCCTTTTCTTCTCTCTTTGTTCCTCTCATACCATCCTTTCTTGTGACGTCTCCTGCAATGTGTCAAACAACACCAGAGCAAAAAAAATTTTTTTTCTAAAACAACACAGCAAAACCGCGAGAGACAGGAAAAAAAAAAGTGCAGAAGAAAAAGAAAGCATATCAACCCCCCATAGGGCAGAAGTGAGCGATAGGCTCCCCCTCTGAGCTTGGCTCTGGGATTGCCTGTCACTGCACCCTATCTGGTGCCAACATTCTCACTCCCCCACTCTATAAGCTGCAAAATTCTCTGTGGCCTATATGCCTCAGCGTCACAAACTCAATATCCACAAAGTTTTCTTGGATTTTACACTGACAGTTTGCTGACTTACTCTACATTTGTAGTATTACATCAGCTATTAGAAGCTTTCCTTAACACCTTTAAAAAACATAATCCCATGTTAATGAAAACATTCTGTACCAGCTTGTCTTTCATTCGTTTGATTGTTCATTTGTTCATTCATTTTGAGAGGTATAAATAGCTCAAATGCTTCACAGCTAGTGCAAACCCTGTTTTTTTCATTAAAAGTTAAGTATTTATTTATAGTATAAGACACAGTACTAAATTAGCAACTAGAAGGCATCAATTTAGTGAATTTTGCATATTTACGGGGATATTTAATGAACTCAATAAAGAGTTTGAGCTTGTAAATTCAAAGTTTAGCTGTTCTAACTCAAGGTTTGTCCTGTAAAGCTGTCTGACAAATTTATGTGTGGGTGCGACTGAAATGAAGCTTGGCCAAAACTGGGTTATACAGTAAAACAATGATCCCAAGCACAAAAGACTCAAGGTGTTACAGTAGTCCAGTGGATGTTCAGACCTTCGGCTGATTGAAATGCTTTGGTGGGGCTTTAAAAAGAGCACAAATGAATGCCCACAAACCTCAACGAACCGAAGCAGAACTGTCAGGCGGAGTAGGCCGTAATTCCTCCACAGCTGTTTAAGAGACTGATAAGGTCATGCAGAAGTCGATTACTTCAAGTTATTGCTGCTAAAGGTGATCCTACAAGCTATTTAATCATGGAGAGCACTTGTTCAAACACTTCTTCTGCATTTAGTTTGTGTGAAATTAATAAATAAGCAAACAAAACACTGATAAAGACCTGATACAATTTTTTATTGCTCTTGAAAACACAAGAACTGAAAGTATGTATATTTACTGTTTCCTCTGACTGTAAACTACATTAACTTGAAAGTTTTCTAAACATAACTAAGTAATGTTTTAAATGTAGCTCTTTTAGGTTATATTTAAACATACAGAATCTGTAAAGGAATACTCACATTGTGTTGGAAAGAGATAAACATAGGTAGTGGTTTAAAAATCTGTACAGTAGGATTCATTATTAAAGCCTGAATGATCTGCTTGAACTACTGTTGGATTTGCTCATTTTGGTTCTTTGTTCATTCAGGTGAGAAGTGAAAACTGAAATCTGCACTCCAGCGACAAAACAAACTCACAGAAAATGTCATCGTTGTTCCAGTTCCGTTTCTTTCCACATTAGCTTGTCTAAACTTTTCTTTTGAGTAGTTTATTTACGCAAATTGTTTCTTTTTTCTTTCTTGTTTTTTATGTATTTTATCCACATGCACTCAAGTTACCAGTTGCTTTTTCTTGTCAAATGATTTCTTTAACAGCTCAGAGGTTAAATAGAAAAAGTAGCACTTTAATTTATATACAGAAACTGCATAACAAACAAGGATGCGTGCCTATGGAATTATTTTGAATTGTTGGATGATGTGCCGCTGTCAGATGTTTTATTTGTACTCCATTATTCTTTCTGACTCCTCATTTTCCATTAACTAATACGCATGAAGTGGCTTATTTTCTGGATTCTTTTGTGCTTTTAGTAATTGCCGTTGCTCAAATATACGTTCTGCTCCATTGTGCTAGATGTTTTGCCACAATGTCAGTGTGACCCGGTGCTTTAATTTTCAAATGTAGTTTAATTAATTTTAGTTAAACAGCACAAGAATGCAAATTTGTTCCTCTTTCAAGCTGCAATTTAATAGTGATTTTAGCAATCACACACACACACACACACACACACACACACACACACACACACACA
>NW_013952492.1:1201185-1206838 GCF_001266775.1 Austrofundulus limnaeus
TGTGTGTGTGTGTGTGTGTGTGTGTGTGTGTGTGTGTGTGTGTGTGTGTGTGTGTGTGTGTTTGTGTGTGTCTTCTGTTAAGATAGCTTTTTACATCAAAACGTGTTAAAGCTTCTTGTATTTTACAGCCACATCAAGAGGATTGGTTTCTTAATCAGCAGTGTGTATCTGGCCTGGAAACAATGTCCCCGGAGAAAAAGCTGTTTGGAGCATCATAACATCATATCAACATCAAAGTAGGCTGCTCCATGGATATACCACCTCCCATCATCAATGCTACATTTATGTAAAGTGAAGTGAAGGCAGCTTGCATCTCAGACTGATTACAGCTGATTATTTTCTCAACAGAAATGGTGTCTACATGAAGGAACTTCACAGATACTGTATCTCTTGGTAATGAATTAATAATTGCATCTTCAGTACTGTGTTTTGCTTCCATCGGCTTGTTGGCAGGCGTGTCGGTTACCAAGCTTGTCATGAGCATATTGGAGAAGTGCTGATCATCAAAAGCTGGGAAAAGGGAGCAAAATGGAGGCTGTGGTTTTCTGCTTGATCTTGGTCTCATTTGGAAGACAGCACCCATTTTTCCACCCAATAGTAAAACAATTATTCTGAGGTGTAACAAGCTCCTAGTTACATTTTTCTTTTGGAATACACTGTAAACGCAGCACGCGCAGTAAGTTTTCTTGGCTATTTTTGTGTCATTGTTGGAATAATGTTTGCTACCACAGTCTAAAATGGTGACATTTTTCTGTGAAACTGATGATGCTTTCCAGTGCAAATCCAATAATAAATAAAATAAAATAAAATAAAATAAAATAAAATAAAATAAAATAAAATAAAATAAAACATTTCCCAAATAGACTCAGATTCCAAACAAGTCATGTTCTTTTAGAAACTTTTATTCCATATAGTAGATTATATGTATCAAACTCAGGGCCAGTGGGCCAAACGTGGTCTGCTACAGCATTTCATGTGGCTTGCAAGGGCTTCAAATATGTAAAAAAAACTGTTTTAAAAATAAACATGCTGCTTTAAAGCCAGCATTGACCATAAACTGCATCTCCCATAACGCATATCCATAATTTTTCCCCTGAAATGACCGCATCCCACATCTAGGTAGAGGTGCACATGGTTCAAAAGTAGCCAAAGAAAGTGATAGTATAAGATCTTATGAAATTGGACTTTGCAGTTTGATTGTTTATGAACTGCTTAAATTCCATTATGTTACATACTGGGCTTTTACTGAGCAAGTCGTGTCAAAAACTCTGGAAGAGCCCTTAAATAAGTTAGCTATTGGTAGTGACAAAAAAATTCAGCATCTTTAGTTTAAAACCCCAACATTGTTAACCCATCCAGGTTGTGGTTACGTCTTGTCTCTTTATAGCATGACCCAGCAGCCAGAGACTTTGAATTTGCATAGTCGGCTGTTCAAAAAATTTGATTGGTTGCCTTCTTTTGATTGACATCTTTTTTGACCAACTGGTTTCATCTATTGACTCTCCAGAGGTCAAAATGTTTGACAAGTCCCTCGTGTCTCGATGAACTGATGGACTGTAGAATTGGCCAGTCAGCTGTGAGCTTCATTCTGACACCACAACTATGTAGCCAATCACATCACCTTTTATTTGATATGCAGCTTTGTCGAGTGAGGACCTTGTGTAAAGGTAGAAAATTAAACTTGAAAAAATTCTGTCGTGGCAGCCATTTTCCCCTCAAGCAGACATAGAAAACATGTTTTTATGGCGCTCTTCAGACAGTTAGCTGACTAAACTTGCCGTAAAAGACGAACTATATTTGTTATGAAATATTTTGAAGGTTTCAAGACAAAGAAGAGGAAATGCCATAAAAGAAGGTATTATACCTACAGCTACATTTTATATTTTTGTATTTTGTATTTTTTTGCTTTTGATCAGAAAAAGAGGACAAATTATGCATCAAAAGAAAATGAAAAACATTTATTTTTGTGGAGCTGGTGGTTTTATAAGCTGTGTGGATTATGTTGCTCTGAAAGAAGTGAGAATTGGGGGATTTGCTGCATGTGTCCCAGCTGTGATTCATATGGCTGATTATTAATATTCTTAAGTATTTTAATCATGGTGTGAGTAAATATGGATAGTACAATTTGATTTATGGGGTTTTTATCTTTCATTTGAGCCCTCAGTGAAGTCGTGTTGAAGCATTTCGAAATTACAGTATTTTGAAATATTTGTCCAGTTTGGGCATTGGTTGGAGACTTGTCCAACTATGATGGACATGCTGGATTATATTATATTATGTCTCAAACATGTCTCTTTTTGGCTGCCCAATATAGTACTTTTTGTCCTTAATATCTCCATCCCATCATTTTCTGGAACAAATCTTACAAAATTTTAAGTGAGAAAAAAATCTTATTGTATTTTATTTTCAATGACTAAATATTAGTATATTAAGACTGATAGCTTTACATAGAAACTAGGCTTGTGAATTTACTTCAAAGTGTGAAAGAGCAGTTTTTCATTTAATTTGGGTATGCTTTTTAAGGATTTTTAGGCCTGAAAACCTGCAAAGGTTAACAGGTCAATTTCTCGTAATTAAAATTGCATCAAACCAGACGTCTTGAACTTGGTTTGAACCTCTAGGAACGCCTTTGAAGTCAGGTGTTTTACTGTGACATTGACTCGGGTTTACTTCGTGCTCAACAAGAACCACATTCTAAATAGCATTACATCTTTCCCAATAGCAGTGGTTTGAATCCAAGCTGTTCTTTCAGGTTTCTTGCTGTATGTGGATGTTGGTTGCCCATGTGAAAAGAAAATGAGCTGCCAGAAAACAAAGTTGGATAAATTGCACTCACATTGTGGGGGGTGGGGGGGAACCACAAAGAATCTAATGATCTGAAAATAAGTATTTATCATATGAAATGCTTGTCAGTGAATTCTTAAGCCAATCTAGAAGAGCTTCACCGTCACAGTGGTAGTTCACAGCTGGTACAGCAGGAGGAAGACAACTGCAGAGTCAGACTTCTCCCTCTTCTTACAGCTGCCTCATTGTGGCTTGCTTTAAAATATCGTCATCACTTTCTTCATGACTAGTGAAAGTCAGTTAGGATTTCTGACCAGCATGCATTGCTTTTGGGCCTTTCATGCATCACATCAAGTCATCGCTGTGTAGTGCTGCGTGAAGTCAAATGCCTTTAAACTTACAAAGAGAAGATCCTACTGAGAGAAGGGGATTTGGCTGTCTAAGAAAGCAAACACAGGAACACATCCACTCCCCACCGGAAGGGATTTTCATACTTGCTGAAGACCAGTTCAGCTTCTGATTCAGTTTAATTTAAATATATTCAACATTTATTTTCAGAAAAAGATATGTTTTACACCTTTTGCGGACACTAAAAACAACTTGATACTGCTTGTGAAGACTCAGTGGTGTATTTTTACCAGCGTGTCCAGCTTCTTCCCCTCTAAGCACATCCCTCGATATAGAGATTTATGACCTATTTTTGTTTGCTGCAAGTTAAATTTAAGTATTGGTTTTGACTCACTTGGTTTTGGAACTTGGCTTTGCTTCTCTTCTACAACACCTGATGGGTTTTAAAGGTTGCATGTTGCACTTTCGATGCAGGTTGGAATGGGTAAAAAAATGGGATACACATTTATAAAATCAATTGTTTTAAAACATTAAATATTCACACAAAACCAATGTTTTTATTACTTCAGCGTTGTATTAAATTCATTCGTGACTTCAAATCGGAGAGTGGACACTTGCTTTATGAAAACATCAATGTGTGACATGTTTCACCAAATTTTCTTTCTGCGGCATAAAAGTGCAGCAAAGGAGAATAATAGAAGCTAGTTACTTTACAAAATCATCTGCAGCACATTACCCTATTCGTTGTCCACCTACCCATTCTCTTTCTATCTCCTATTATCTTCCTCTGTGTTTTTCATTCTTTCACGAACAGCAGATTGCTCAAACAGCACACCATTTATCCAGCTCGGAGAACTGGAAACTTCCCGCAGGTGCACTTAAACACAATATGACTCTCTCTAACAAATTCCATCACTTTACCTTGAAGCAAAGGGGGGAAATCCATAATGTGTTTGTGTTTATGGATTGGGGAGTTGCATTTATGTTTTTGAGGTTGTACCATTATGTGAATGCTGGTGAAATAAATGGGAATAGTGCAATGGGACACACTTTTAAAACAGGCACTTTTAATCCAAAACATGACATTTAGTTTTCTCTCAAGCACATGTGAAACTTAACAGTTGATCAATAATGATGCATAATATCTTTTTCCTCTGATCAGCTTGAATTTTGCTCATCTCCTCTATTCTATTAATATTTCTTTTTTTGTCTTCTCACTTCTAACCCATGTCTGATGTGCATTGTTTCAGCTGAGGACCAGCATTATGTAACAGCAGCCATTGTAAAAGTTTTTTTATGTTCTTTTTAAAGTGCCTCCACTAAATTATATTTCTGTTTTGAGACACCTGTGTCAGCAGGTACGATTCTGCTTCTGCCTCACGTCACACAGTGAGCCTGAAATGCATTTACACCTCAACTGCTGGGAAGAAAATAGGTATTTATACTGATGCGCATGTTTGTCAGGAGGATGTTTGTAAATCAGCTTTCAGTCAGCACACTCAGTCAGTCTCCGTAAATTTCAGTGGGATGTTATCTGCAGCAGCTGGTGACAGTTTTTGATATGACTTCGGTACTTTGTAACCTCCAGACAAGCAGTGAGTTACATATTTAACTGATAAGTCAGCTCTGGGGACAGACCCCCTCTAACACATTTTCTTTCTTCTTTCATTTAAAAATATTTCGATCTGCATTTATGTGACATTAAAAAACAGTTTTTATTTATTTAGTGTTTGTATGTGCTGAAAAGCATTGCACTCACCAAAGGAAAAACAAAGTAGAAAAAGTCTCTGTATCTTGTAATTACAAGATCCGGTTCTCGTTATTTTGACAAAAGATCTCATAATTATGAGAATCTGATCWCGTAAAAATGAGAAAAGTTAAAGAGAGCCATTGCTGTCCCATGAAGCATACTGTACTGGGTTAATTGCTCCTGCAGGAAGAGAATGACTTCCAGCAGGTCAGAGTAGGCCCTTTGCCTTAACAACCCCAAAGACTTAAGGTAACTGTGCAATGTAGCCATACTAATATTGATGGATCCACATTAGGTAAACTCAGTAAATCCCAGTGTCTCATAATTTAGAGGAAATGAAAGCATATCAAATAGGATAGTCATTGTCCACCTTTCCTGTAGGTCAGAGATTACTCTCAACTGTTTTCATTATTGTGAGATCAGGATATCATAATTACTGTACAATACAAAGAGTCTCTTGTTTTTTATTTGGTGTAAGCAGTGCTCTTCCAAAAGTGTGGAAAAATGATGTTTGCACAAAAGTAGAAGCATTTTTACTTGTGTATTTGGAAAGGAGTGTAATTAGCTTTTTTCTGCTTTTATATTTGTATTTATTTGCAAACATTTTTTACTTCAACACTATCTGAGAAAAAAACAATAGATATAGATTTTTCCACCAAGCGATAAAGTGAAAACCAATTTGGTACTATTTAGATATACTGTGTGTGTAAATGTATTTGTATATATATGTATGTATGTATATATGTATGTATGTATGTATATATGTATGTA
>NW_013952492.1:1206928-1221926 GCF_001266775.1 Austrofundulus limnaeus
TATATATATATTTCTACTGGAATGAAAATCAAATGTCCTATATTTTTGGGAATATTGTACAGCTGCAGTCTCAGTGGTCAACCCAAAGTAGCATACTCGGAAAGCTGTCTAGTTGATGAGAAGATGTAATGAAATGATGTGATATCGTTTCAGTTGATGAATTCATAGCTAAATTATGACTTGCTGCAACCAGCTTGTTCCCAGCTGACTGAATGACTGACAGCTAGGACATGCAGTCTCTTATCACTTGCGCACACTGACAGGGAGGGATACTCGGAGGCCATTTCACTGGGGACAAGTGTCAATGTTGTCCCGAAAATGACACATGATATGCATTTTTTTATCTCTCAAAAAATGTGAACTTTCCTCACTTTAAATTGAAAAAAAAATTGACTATGCAGACCAGACATTTACTATCCAGCCCTAAGGAAAGATGAGATTTTTGCCATTGTATAGAATTTCATTAAATGTCATGGGAAAAAAAATCACTAAATATTCAGTTCAGTTGATAAAGCTTAAAGGGATGGATCTTTAGAAGTCAGTTTCTGTGCTATAAAAAGCAATAGCTTACTGTGTGCAGCCTTAGTGTGGACGAAGAATAAGAAGTAACTCTGACAGGACTGACAAACAAACTCTAATGATGGTGAAACACGACTGAAGATGTTTGCTGCTATATTTTTGGATTGTTTTAAATAATCATCTAATCTGTGGCAGGAGTTCACTTTGGTCTTGTCTTAAACTGTTAGCTTATCATCACTGTCAGAAATAATCTCTGATTTTCAAACCTACTGTGTTCAAATAGATATCTACAACAGGTGTGATACTACACGTTTATAACTTTGCCACATAACCTCACTTCTAAAGAGTTGTTCTTTGACTTTGAGTTGCTAACTTTTAATGCAACAATGTATGGCATTTGATAAAATAAAACTTTTACCACATCAGGTGGGGTGTAAAACTCACATATAGCCCATCTGCTTGTGTTTTTTTTTTTACAATCAAATTTTAGAGAATTTGCCATGACCAACAACAATAAAATCTAAGTTAGACCCAACAGGTCTTTACCAAGTGTAAATGTTTTCACGCCAACTTCATCAGCTTGGCTTTTGCTTACAAAATGTTTATTTGGTAATAGAAAGCTTTGCTGAATTTCCAGGGTGACACATTTACTCTGCAGGCTTTAGACAAACACATTCACCAATAAGCTCGGTTAACAATCATTAAGATTCTGAGCTTGTGAATCACTGATTACACATGCTTTCCAGAAATTGAAGATGCAACTTAAGCTTTGATTAAAAAAAAATCTGGTGGAGAACAAGTGGAAAATAATTTGTGTGTAGAAAATATTTGTATTCATAACAAACCGACAAGATGCACAAGGGATGAGAAGAAACAAAGTGTTTTGTAAGCCAAATGCAAAACAGAAATTTTTGTGGAAAAGTAGGTGGTGCAGGACCTCAAACACATGAGTGCAAAATCTGTTGGTATCTTTTCACCGTAAAACGTTTGAATAGCAAGAATTCAATCCCAAATCAATCTGCCCAGTCAGAGCAAAATTGGCTTTGCTGCCTTTAGACAAGGGTTCAATGCAGACCTCACTCCTCAGGCACCACATGTGACCTCATTCCTCAGGCTCCCTGCACTCTGAACAAATCCAATTTAAGCAGGAATTTCCACTACACAAACAGAGCAAAATTTCAAGTATCTCATATTACAAGTTTTTTTTTTCCCAAAACAGTGTGTAATGCATTTATAGGCATGCAGTTAAAACTTAAAAAAGTAGGTTGATTCAATAAAACTTTCAAATTTTCACATTAGTCTTGATCAACTACATATAGTGTTTTGACTTCTGTGAAACGGCTGGCTGTACAGCACTGCAGAGTCTACACTTTGGATCTGTGTCAGTGCCATGCAAATGGTTTATCACATTAAGAGAGCAGCATGAATGAAAATGGTTCCGCTTTGTGCCAACAGGAGTACACGCTGCTGGATAACTGCCGCTAACAAGAACAGGCAAGTTCAATCGAGTGATGCCTCTGTGTGCTGTACTGTGTAATGTGAGGTCAGCATGTACGGCTGTCTGTACGCAGGCGAGTCGGGAGGAGAGGAGCCGAGTTGTGTGCAGCAGAGTTGCTTAAAGGGATTTTCTTGTAGAGGTTGGAAAAAAAAAACATGGACAGATGAGTTTCAGTTGCAGTATTAAACAGAGCCCATAATTAAGTCATAACATCATTATGCTGGTAACACAGGGTGGATATGGCGCAGACACTGAAGTGTATGTTTTCATAAAAGCGAACTGAAATGTTTTTTTATTTTTGCTTGTTTTGCATTTCAAGTAAATTGTTTTGTAAAAATCAGGGGGGAGAAATCAGAGAGTCAGTCAGCAAATTAAAACCACAGGAACCAATTGAGGCTACTTATAACTGTTTAATGGTAAATCACATGTTAGGTGTTTGTTATCTTGTGATAACAAAGCTCATTTTGTTGTAATCGTTGTTTAATGTTGCTATCTCTGCATTTGAGCAGCTGGGAGGTGGGCGTTGTTTAACCACTTATCTGTGTCCTCCAAAAGACAATATTGTTGGCTCTAATAATGTAACTGCACCAATACATTTTCATTATTATTCTTCCTGTGTTCAGTAACAAGTCTTACCTAAAGGTTATAACAATAACCCTAAAAGCAAAAAATATTTTAGGTAAAAAAAAACACATTTCATTTTTTTTCAAATTTATTGATTCATTTCATAGGATTTGCCTCAGATGTCACATCCAGGGCTCAGATTATAATTCCTGAAACCTCTAACCTCTCTAACGCCACCCTTGAGGTTTATCTTCACTCCCAGCTTGAGATACAAAATTTGCTGTACCTTCGAAAAGAGAAGTCAAAATTCGGAATCGGGCCATTTGCCTCCTCCGCAAGTTCGAAGTACAAAGTTGGAAAAGAAACATGGCTGCCTCCAGGTTGGCTTATAGTAAGCAGTTACATAGTTTACTTTGAAAAATCTGTATATTATGTGCACTTCAACATTCATTTTACATGAGCTCTTCACAATTTTGCAAGCTCTAACTTTAATGAATAAAGTGTAGGTTTTGAAATTTACACCTTTTTACCGTCCACTGCTAAAGAGTCGAAAGACAGATACAGGTACTAAAACAAAAGCTTGATGTTTATTGAGTATTCCAGCACACAAGGGAAGCACAGAGAATGAAAACGCTGCAGGTAGAAAAGAAACATGCCAAATGCTAAAGTAGGAAATTATTGGTTAAAACCGGAGGATAAAAACAGCCTTGAAAAAGATAAACAATAGCGGCTGCAATGGGATAATGAAACATAAAAAAGTACTTTAATAAAAGTTAAAATAAACTCTGACTGTTATAAATGATGCAAATACATAAGCGATAAAGTAGTATCAATAGTAGTTGTATCAACAGAGAACAGAAACCTTTTTGGAGCAGGTAGTATAACGTTGCTTTTCATGCCTTTTGATTTTTGACAGCATTTATATTTTCTGCTCCTGGAATGCTTTTGGCTTGCTGATTTAATGTCGTTTTTCACCTGACTGTCCCCTGCTTCTGAGTTCTGCTTTCGGTTCCACCTTTCACTGGGAATCGTGGCAGATACATTTTCCAGCTGGACAAATGTCGTGCTGCTAAAGGCTGTCACACTACAATATTTTAAACCAGTCGGTCGATTTTCAGACTGAGAGAGCCCACACGTGAGGATAAAAAAAATCATGGATATACTAGGTTTGGTCCTACAGTGTGTGGTGTACAGCCACACTGCAAGAGACAACACACCACACACTAACAGATATTTCATTCAGATTTTAAATCACACGAGACTTTCTGAAATCACGCGAGAATTCATATGTCCAAGAAAAAAATCTCACGTGACCTCCAGAGAGACGTGAGTTCAGAGTAAATAAACATTTGCTACAAGGAAGAAACAATGTTGATCATTTTTGGACTATTTCTACCAGAGGAAAAATAATTCCATAGGACCTTTAACATCCAGCAGACTTTCTGGTGAGTCATGACAGTTTTTTTGTCTGCTGTATTTTGGAATCCCCTCAGTGTTTACGTCACCTCGCTTTCTGATTGGCTAAATGTCTCATTCAACAGGCCGCAAGCTCGAGTGAACACTACACACAATGTGATATCGGGCCAAAAAAATCAAACATGTCGAATATCCCCGATTTGAGGTCGGAGCAGTCCTGACATCCTTCCAAGCTGACTAGATCACTCTTAACTCACCACCCATGGCAGGAATATCTGCTATGATTATCTTTAGAGCCATCACGATAATCTGGAATTCCTTAAGATTGTCGGAAGGGCAAAAATCGGCCTGATTTTCTTGTAGTGTGACTCAGGCCTAATCAGCATTCATCAACAGAACCAGCAGGTCGGCCAACAGTGTTTCCTGTAGGCAGCGTGTCTCTGTGGGGACTTGGAAATAACAGGTTTTGGAGCAAACGTTTTAATGCACGTTCCTGGATATTTTGAACCATTTAACCAGAAACATAGACAAATGATTACATTTCTTTATTAAGTCCAAACAAACAACACATTTTGTTGATTGTAAATGTCTTTGTGAGATTTTTTAGGCTTATTTGTTTTTTTCCACATATCAAAACTGTGCATGTTAGGTTCTGGTATCGGTGATAATACTATTTAAATATTAATCCACTACACTCCTTTTGCACAGTGACTTCCGGACATAAGAAGCTGCAACTTCTACAATCTGGAAAGGAAAAGTGGGTAAAGATAATGAATTGATGGATGAAAATAACATGTAAACTTTAATATTACCACTGATAACATGACTGCTGATTTGCCTTTAAGATCGAGGTTCACATGTAGAAGACATTGTTTCTATGGTTGCTAGAAAAGTTAATGGTTTTCACTTCTAACATACCACCATTAGCTCTGCATGCCTGTGTGCTGATGGTAAAGCAGTTCTGAGTGATTACCGTGTCTACCAACAGTACAGACTCACTTACCATAACGAATTTAGCCAGAGTGTCAGGCCTACGGGCAGAACTCTTCATCAGTGGAAGGAGAAAAAGATAAAGTAGTGCTACAACTCAATCACTGAATGGTTTTCGAGTTTAACAGGAAACAAAACTCATTGTGACAATTGCAGTGTGTCGAATTACTACATAGGTGGAGACAGAGAAAAAAAAAGTCTTCAAGACTTAATACCTTAGAGCAACCTTGAGAACTGTTACATTCTTGACTGTAATAGTCACATGTCGGTGCTGTGTGCAGATGGGTGCACATGTCCCATATCCACTGCTTTTGTCTCTTTCTCTTCTTGTTGCATTTTGTTCCCCCCCTCTCAAACAACGCTGAACACAAGCACAAAAAACCTTGCCTGTCATTAACTCCCACATTTGCAAGGTCAAGGCGGTGAATCAAACAGCATTCCCAATGGACACGAGTTCTCTAAAGACATGAAAGGCCTGGACAACCAGAGTGCTGCCGAGTCAATAGTGCTCCCACAGCAGCTATGTTGTTTTAGAGATGTACACTTAGCAACAGAGGAGGATCAAAGCCTAAGGATGAAAATAGATTAAATTAATAAAATCAAGCTGTTCTTTCAGGTCAGAGACAAGGATACAAGGATGTTGTAAAGCGTGGCTGACATTGCTACCACAAACTTTGTAATGTCATGATCCTGTTCAGTGTTTTTTAAGAAGTTTTTGAAAGCTCTGATTTTGTCTAATTTGATTTGATTTGATGATGCATTTATTGTCATTGTACAGAGCACAATGAAATTACATTTGAGAACAGCCATTCAAGAAGACACACACGACAAAAACGTGGGGGAACAGGTGAACAGGTCATGCAGCAACCAGCAGTGGTTGCGCTACCTTTACAAAGAAAAACGAAATACCACACAAGGATATATGAGGAAAAAAAATGTCATATTACATCAACAAAATGTGGCACACTACAGTGTTTATAGAAAAAAACCTTCTGCAGAGCAAGAGCACATTTATTAGCCAGAGGAGTAAAGCTGGCAGTATGGTCGCTCGGCAGTCGACCGGTTGATGCGCTGTCACGTGGTTGTTCGGCGTTCGTTTTCACACATATCTTTCATAGTGCCCGAGACACCCCGAGCCGAGCTGCTGGGAAACCCCTCCCACTCCAGCATAAGTCACTGCATGGGATTCCTTCCCCRGGGAGTGCAATGCGGAAAAAAAGTCTGCGGCTCTTCACTTGACATTGTTTATCCACAAACTGGTCCCGGATTAAGCTCCAAAGTTTTTATCAGTCAGATTCCACTGTAAAAATGTTTGTTTTATCCCCTTTTATGAGTTTTTGGCCATTGACTATCTCGCTGCTTCCTGGTACTCTGGAAGCGATCACTTTTTTCTTCTTTTTTTTTTCTTACCTTTTTTTTTGAAGCGAGTGGTTGAAACAAATGCAGCATCTGAGCGCCTTCAGCACAAACAAAACTCCCACGAACTTCTGACCAATCACACCGTACAGTTCGTATGTGTTCTTATGTGGAGGGGGGTGAAAAGTTCGACCCGCGGGTTGTGACAAGAAATGCCGACAATGCGAACAGAAGTGACGCAATTTTCGTCATAAAACTGCGACAGTTCGGCACGATTTCAGTAGTTTGGCAGCAGCATGCAGGAGCCTTAAGTTGAGTTTAAAAACAAACCATAGTTTAGCCATAGTTCAGAATACTGGTGTTGGTTGTTTATTCTGTGCAGCTGCAGATTGTCCTTCAGGGACCAGGTTACAGATGGGAGTGAGAGGGGGAAGGTGGGGGCCAAGCCACAAGTCGAAGTAAACTCCCAGGAAAATTTAGATCCACAGCCTTTCAAGGCCATGTGGTGGTGGTGGTGGAACCAGTGTAATTATTTGTTTGGGAACAGAAGAAAATGTTTTTGGTCAGGCAGACAATAATATTTTCTCCATCTGCCTTAATGTTTGCTGGGCGAGACAGAAGCGGAAGGTGTTTCTTAAAGAGACAGAGGCCAATATTAAGGCGTTTAGAAGAGGAAGTGATGAGAAGATAAGTTTATTTTCTATTTAAACATAAAAACAGCATTTTAATAACAACTAAAGGTGAAATAGATACTTTATTATGGTATTTAAATATATGCCTGACAAACACATAATATTGCCCATTTAAATCTATTCTGTGCCCAAATTGAGTCTTTATCCTTTCTTCAAGAAAAGTAAGGTACAGTTAATTATAGGAGAAAGTAACCTGATGAAAGGACCAGTCCTGTAGTTGTGGGTGATCACAATTCTCAATAAACCGTGCCAGATAATCCAACCGTACACTTGCTTCACTGTGCATTTTGAACAGTGACATGCTTTTCCAGAACAAGTGCTCATAGTGTTTTATCAGTTAGACACATTATCAGGCCCCAGCTGAGGTGCTGCAGGTAAAACATAGTGATAGCAGCTCTGTGCACAGTGCGACAGGTAGAGGAAATGAAGTAGAACCATAGATCAGAGTAAAGATGGGGCCCTCTGAAGGACAGATTTGTCAAGCATCTCTCGACCCACATGCAGATAGATTGGAGGCAGTTTCATTACAAATAATTGTCCTTGAAACGTATGGCCATCTGAACTGTGAAAAATACCTTTGACTCCCAGGGTTGGGAATTGAAGCTGACCACAGTAAATCAGCCCCAGCGGTTGGAGCGTCAACATCCTAGGAGAAGATTAAGCTGGTATCTCCAGATCGGGAGAAATCTGGATTTACAACACAGAATAACACAGTCACAGTTCACATAAGTCAGGCTAAATGGATCTCTCTGTGTGTAGGTGTCTTTGTGTGTGCGTAATGTGTTCTGTTGTATGAGGAATTGCTCAATGTGATTTCACTCTGCACACTGAAAAAGAAATGAACACATTAACCTTTATTATGAAGGTCAAATGTTACCAATAAATGACATGATTATATCTCAGAGAAAAAAGAATGTCATCATGTTCCGGCAATAAAAAAGCTCTGTTTATTGCTAGACAAACTAAAAAAAAAAAAAAGAAAAAAAAAGAAAAGAAAATCACAACTTTCCCTGTTCTCTTGAGGGCATGTCAGCATTAAAAGGCATGCTAACATTTCCTGGACATGACAGCGCAGTGTACAACATGAAGGTTTGAGAGATGACACTTTGACTCATAACTTCTGTCTCCGTTCCAGTCTCTGATTACCCTCTGTGCAGTTAAGTTTAAGCTCCAGCTAATTAGCATCTGTGGTAATTAGCAGAGTCGTTAAGAGCATTACAATCAAGTTTTCAGCTTTACTCATTTGACTCCCTGGGGCTGTCAGGGTTTGTCTGCGTCAGTTCCTTTTCCTCAGCAGGCAGCATACATTATACATGCTGCGTTACAGAGCTTATTTTTTGTTAAATGGTGATGCTGAATTGGTCTGAAATTAACTCGACAGTGGTTCCACAACATTATGTGGCTCTGTGCAATGCTGTTCATTGAAGATGGCTATCTGATATAAAATGGGAAGCTGTGTATGTAATAATTCTGCTGAATGTTTTTGCTCGTGTGAAATATTTCAGTTACTTTAAACCCAAACACAAAATCTCCAGAACACGATGTGTTTTTTTTTTTTTCAATTTCTCTTCACACACTTACATGGGATTTTCCAAACAGCACACATCATTTTGACAGAGGTCAGCTTTCTCTTATCATGTAGTATTCACAGTGGATAACAATTATTCGGACAGTTACTTTTCAGGCAGTGGGTGATAGTGAGAAGTTGCTAAATACATCTTGGGACATTGATAAAGCTGCGTGTTTGTGTGCTTTAGCCACATGACGTCTAATGTGTTGGCATAGATTCATCATCAGCTAAGCATCAAAACACAAACGCCTACTCGTGCTTCACACTGAGAACCGCAGAGTTTAGGCAGACTGTTGTCACACCTGTTGCTTGTGGTGTTCAAGGATCCAACTGTGTGTGTACGAGTGAATGCATGCTCACTTTCATGCATTTGTGTTTTATGTGTAGGTGTGTGGCATTGACTTCTGAAGTGTTGTTTTCAACCAGGCAAAATTAAGCAATCTAATTATTTGAATAAATCATGGTCTTCTAACATTTGGAGGGATTGTACAGCACAAATGATCAGTTCATGTTTAGCTGTTTGTCAGCTCAAAAAATAAAATTAAAAAATATATATAAAAAAAAATATATAGATTTAATAATTAAAAGGGGTGGCATCATGCAGCATCAACTTTTCTGAGCTTTATGTCATGTAATAATGTCATTTCCTCATTAAAAACATTGCGGGTCCAAAGCACCGCCTATTTACACAAAGCTCCTCCCTGGAGCTCAGTCCCCAGCCAACCTCTCACCCCATAGAGCACCCCTCCCCCTGAAGCACTGTTGTGAAAGTGTGCTGAAGTGAGAGTGTAGGAAATGGTAGGAGGTTCCTAAAGAAACAGAGATCAATTTTGATGCAAAGTCAAATTTATTTTCAATACATACAGTATTTTCATAACAACTAAAGGTAACACAATGATTGTGGTATAGAATCAAACTATGTGCCTGGAAAATATATACAACTCACTTCTCAAATTTATGAGGCCAACTAGTCACATGTGATTACAGAAACAGTAAGTTGACATGTCCTGATGCATCTCAGTAATCCAGGTAAAAAATCAAAAAGAAAAAAATTGTATAGGTCTTCTGGACGGGTTCTTCTCTAATGAAACGTTTCGTCTCTCCTCCAAGAGACTTCTTCAGTCTGAGAGTTTCAGGCAAAATTCAGGCTTTTAAGCCCTGCCTCCATGTGACTGATACTCACATCACATGGCTATCGTTGACACCTAATTAACACTTATTGTTAACAGGGGGTGGAGTGATACTGGCAATAGCCGCGCTTTAGGAGGGGGACAACTGAAAACGGAGGCCTCCACCTCTGTTTAATGATGGATGGTCTTTCTTCACAAAAATGGCTTCTTTTACTCCTCTCTCAAACTGTGCCTGGAGTCAACCAACTTCATGTACGGGGGGCAATATTATAGGCAGAAACATGGGTGTGCCATGGGATCCCCAGTTTCTCCTATTGTTGCAAACCTGTACATGGAGGAAGTGGAAAAGAGAGCCTTGATGTCCTTTTCAGGGGTGCCACCGAGCCATTGGTTCAGATATGTTGACGGCACCTGGGTTAAAATTAAAGCCCAGGAAGTCCAACATTTCATTGATCACATCAACTCTGTGGATGAATATATAAAGTTCACACGAGAGGATGTAAAAAATGGCAGGTTGGCGTTCCTGGATTGTGATGTCTCTGTTTCGGATGGAGGATGGTTGGAAACTGGTGTTTATCGTAAGCCCACCCACACAGACCAATATTTGCGTTTTGACTCCCACCACCCACTGGAACACAAGTTAGGAGTGATCAGGACTCTGTACCACAGAGCAGACAGTGTCCCTACAAACCCAGGAGCCAGGGAGAAAGAGAAATCATACACACGACAGGCCCTGGARCAGTGTGGTTATCCTGACTGGGCTTTCCTGAAAGCAGACAGGAAACACAGACAGGATTCCATGCAACCTTCAGGTGAAAATGAAGACCCCAAACCCAGACCCAAACCAGTGGTTATTCCGTATGTTGCGGGTGTTTCGGAGAAACTGAAATGTTTATTTTCTAAACATGATGTCCCAGTGGCTTTCAAACCCCAAAACACATTACGGCAAAGGCTGGTTCACCCCAAAGATCCGGTGCCCCGGCACAAACAGAGCAATGTTGTATATGCTGTTAAGTGCCAGGAGGACTGCGACCAGTTATACATCGGGGAAACAAAGCAGCCACTGTTCAAAAGAATGTCCCAACACAGACGAGCAACGTCTAATGGCCAGAACCCTGCAGTTTTCACTCATTTACAGGCCAGCGGTCACTCTTTCAGAGATGAGGATGTTCTCATTCTTGATAGRGAGGAACGTTGGTTTGAGAGAGGAGTAAAAGAAGCYATTTTTGTGAAGAAAGACCGTCCATCATTAAACAGAGGTGGAGGCCTCCTTTTTCAGTTGTCCCCCTCCTACAGCGCGGCTATTGCCAGTATCACTCCACCCCTGTTAACAATAAGTGTTAATTAGGTGTCAACGACAGCCATGTGATGTGAGTGTCAGTCACACGGAGGCAGGGCTTAAAAGCCTGAATTTTGCCTGAAACTCTCAGACTGAAGAAGTCTCTTGGAAGAGAGACGAAACATTTCATTAGAGAAGAACCCGTCCAGAAGACCTTTACAATTTTTTTCTTTTTGAGTAAGTTGACATGGAACAAAACTCACCATGTTTGGCTTTTCATTGTCTTTCTTTTATACGGAAGAGGCCACTGAAAAACAATAAAAAAAAATTCTGACTTTAATCTCATAATTCTGACTTAATCTCATAATTCTGACATATTTTCTCAGAATTCTGACTTTTTTCTCAGAATTCTGAGATTAAAGTCAGAATTCCTTATTTTATTTTTTTTCATTGGCCCTAATCCTCTTCCGTACTTTTACAGTATTTTTCTTATGTATATGATCAAAACATGAAGGTAAACATCAGAGATGGCAGGTGATGTGCCTATAAGTTGTTGATAAAAGTAAGTTGTTTATTTTATATCCCTATTTCCATCTGTCCTTAAATTAACTGACTAACCATTCATCAATGTTGAGCTGTTGCCTAGATACAGACGACTTACTTTATTTAACTGACCTTCAAAAATGAAAAAGAAAAAAAGAGTGGAGCCAAAATCAATAAACACTGACAATTCACAACAAATGACTCTTGAGTGTAAAATGAATAAACAGTCTTAGCACTGGAGATTGAAGTCAAAGCGACACACAGTGTGTTGTGTTGAGGCATGTGGTAGGCGATGGAAAATAAAACAATTTCTCACTTGAATCTGCCGTGCCCATCAGTCCCCAACCAGATACAACCGTCACCCTTTGCTGAACCTGCCAGCCAAGGCCATTTGTTTGCATAAGCGACCTGCCAGTAAAGCCATGTTAGTGTGGCTACTGAATTACTGAAACTGCAATAGCATAATATTTTTTACTGGCATGCACCCACATAGACAAGCACACACAGAGTGTGATACCCTGCAGTGCCTGTTGACGGGATCTAGACAAAGAGCAACTTTACCATCAGCCCAGGTGATAATGATGATGCTCCATCAATGCCAGAGGGGCCATAGCTGAGGCAATATAAAGGAAACACAGACACACACACACACATGCAAACACACACAAACAATAGAAATAATCTCTTGCTTATTGGAATATACGACTGTTTAATGAGGGTAATTAACAGCATATTAGTCTCTTTCTTTCAGATAAGTTCTTTGATTCATTTTTGTCTATTATCATTGTTCTTCTGAAAGCTAAAATATTCAATAAAAATAATTAGCAATATAATGACTGGAGTGTGCATGAGCCTTGAATTGTTATTCATTTCACAATGGGAGAAGAAAGTAAAATTAAAAAAAAGAAGGCAGGTGAAAAGTAACGCAATGTGAAAAAGAAAAACATAAGGCCGTGTGGCTAAACATATGAAACATGTAAGGGAAAGTAGTCACATCCCAGAGTAATAATATAAGAGACAAGATACAGTAATTAACATTTATTGTGACATACTTAAAACACTGTATTTTTAAAATATTTCGTAAATGATTCATTTTTAAAGCAAGTCTCAAACAACTTCAATAATAGAAACTTTTATTTATCTGTGAAAGCTGTAAATGTTTCACTGGTTGTTATTTTGAATAAAATATCTAATTCTGCATTTTAATATGTTGTTTTAACATGTTGCCACCTGTACTTGGTTTTGTGCATCAGTGATGTAAAGCAAATTCAAATGGATAACTCTGTCAACTTTCTCTGAATTTGATTAAAACGTCCATTTAGATTTTGTACAACTCTTTTAAAATACATACTGTGGTGTGAAAAAAGGCTCAACATCGTGCAAAAAACTGTTATAATGCATTATTTTAAAAGCATGACTCACTATGTGAAAAAGAAAAGGCACATTTCCTATCAAATAACTAATGAAACATAGAGAAAAATGTATCTTGTGTTTTGATGCAATGTTTAAGTCTATACTCATTTATTTTATTTTTCCCTATTTGAGATGTGTGTTCAAAAACTGTTCAAAATGCAACAAAAGATTAAAATGAATGTTGCATTCAGCTTCACAAATCTGCTGAATCTATTGATCAAAGTAGAATAAAACCAACATTGCTTTCTCAATCATTTCACTGCTAACCTGGTTGTTAAGAAAAATAGTTAAAACAATTAGTTGCTAAAGTATTTATTTATTTTTTTATAAATGCTGTTAGACATTGTTAGAGGTGGGAAAAACTAGAGCAAAAATAAAGCATTTTTTTTGATTAACTATATGCTAAATGGACTGAATTAATGCCTGTAAGCACCCGCAACCCCAATAACTCTTTGACACACAAACAACAGCACCTACCCTTGGAGGCTTGCTCTGTTTCTAGCAAATAAATCAAAATCATTTTACTGCAATAGGATGCTGATAAGCAAATCTGTCTGCATGCCAATGATGGCATCAAATAGGACACAATCCTGACTAAACTGCTCTAAATTTTACTCATTCCCCCAGAATAATTGTTTAATGTACCCTCTTAACAAATTCTGTCTCCTCACATCCCCTCTGCTACTTAGATAGTGATAAGAGATTCAGCTCTGGCACTCTGTAGTCTTTCCAGCAAAGTATAAACATCACCTCGTTTATTAAATACTGTGAAATAATCAACAATCTTCAAAAATAAAACATACAAAAATGAATTATGTGTAACAAATTTTGGAAAACAAACTAACAAACAAGGGCAATAATTTGCACACACATCTTCTCGAACGTGTACACACACACAGTCAGCCATCGTCCCTCACATGTTTCGCCCACAGCCCTTCTGGGCTTGTCTCCATGGTAACAACACCAGGGATGGTGTCCTTGGTAGAGATGGAGAGATGGGAGGAGAAACAGGAAGAGAGACTACATAGAGACACTTGTTGAACAGTTAAATTGATGCTTTTATTGTGTGGAATTCAATCCAAAGTATTTCAAGTTATTCGCTGCTTGTGTTCATTGTCCAGCAGACTTTCTTGCCTTTTCTCTCTGATTTTCACCAATGTTCCGATTGAGGCAACATATTTTTTTGGTTTGTTTTCATAAGGGGTACCTTGACATTTTACTTAATTATATTTTAACTGGTACTTTCAACAGCAAAAACAATATTTCTACACTTTCTAGTCGTAGAACAACACACATAAAATTTCCTTAGCAGTATTTACCGTATTTATTCAAGTATAAAACGTAAAATTTAATCCATAAAATCATGCACAAAGTTGGGGGGTAGTACTATACTTGGACAAATATTTTTGCTGATGTATTTCAACTGAAATATCGGCCTCATTCACAAAATCCCTGAGTCTGGAAATGAAACCACGTCGTAAAATGCGGTTGAAGCGAGCTTACCTCTAACACTCCTTTGTGCCTCCTAGAGAGATAGTAACAGATCCAAGCAGGCAACATGATGTGAAAAAAAAGAAGAAAAAAAGGCAGCCCTGCATAACGAAATAATGATATTAATGTGCGGCCGGGCCGCTCCTAGAACAAAAACAAACACATGGTCGTCTGTAATGGCTGCCGTCTACCTGTGTTCTGTAAAAGTTAGTCTACCTGAAAAAAGTTTCCCCACCAGAGGGGGCACTCGTGAAACACAGATGATGAAATTGTTGTTGAGTGGGATTCTGATGCCTTTATTACAGAGGAGGAATACCATGAACTTTTAATGATACTGATGAGGGTGAGCCTAATTTTGAAGGCTTTTGATTCAGCTTCATCCACACTTGTTTCACATAGCTCTATCTGTTATATCACACCAGTTAACAAATGAGCATTAATAGCTTTTGTTGTAGTTATAATTTGTTGTTGTGTACCTTTTTAGTACATATGTTGTTAAAATAAAGTTAAAAACTGATTCAACAGTCAAATATAAAT
>NW_013952492.1:1223906-1230715 GCF_001266775.1 Austrofundulus limnaeus
CCTGAAGTCCATATTTCATGTCTGTGAAATATGATTATTATTATTTTTCTTTAGAAGAGTATCTATGATTATTTCAATGCTCAAAGACCAGAAATCTCAGCTGTGCCTGTCCTGCCACAGGCTTCAGCTTTACAGCTGAAATGTTAAAGAAACATCCCTGAAATAAAGCTTGTAAATTTCTAACAGTCTTTGAAAACATCATTTACCGTGCAGAGCTATTGGAACATTTTATTTTATTTTTTATTGGAGCATTTCTTACACAAGCAAAATGTAAAATGCAGCGTGCTGTGAGCACGTGTAAAGATCAAAGCTAGCAAAGTCAAAGGCCTTCCTTGGTTAGAAAGGACAACACGGAGAACCTTGACTTTGTTGCTCATCATCATCTGTTACAGTTTGATGACTGTGTCGGTCCATCTACACTCTGACAGATGTCTCAGTAACAAGCGCTCTGTATTCTGACACAGTGCTGTGTGAGCATATGTGTTGTCTGTGCGGTGCTTTTGAGTGTGGGAAAAATAGACGTAAGAGACAGACGGAGAGACACGAGAAGAGAAAGAAAGAGTGTTCTTCCCCAGGTGTCGACACTACCTGTCTTGGTAGCAGATGGAGCAGATCAGATAAAGAGGCCCTTGAGGTGTACAGGCTCTTTAGCAGGGGTACAATAGGTAATTTACACTTGTACACTCACAGACTCGGTCACGTTTTGAAAGCAGCCAAAAGCGTTCCGTTTATAAAAATTGTGAAGAGGACAAAAAAAAAGTAAATGTGGGGAAAAATATTGTACATCAACACATGACACCTGTACCAGTTTTCAGTATGACAGCACCAGCATGCATTTTTTTTGGTATTGGATACTAAAACTGTATATGAATGAATGAATAAATGAATGCACAATTTAACTTCAAGACAAAAACAAAACAAAGAAAATAGCTACAGAATGTTTATATGCGCAAAGTTCTTTGACCAGATTGAAATGTATTTGGATTAAATCATTTGCACCAGGCTTTTATTCGGAATAGAAGTACTGACATCCAGAGAGATGTAACATTTCCTGAAAAAAAAAAAAACACATGAGAAGTTCTTCTTCTGTCATAAACATAAATAAAAGTTTTAAAAGGAGCATAAACAAATGATACAATAACTCTGTGTTCCTACATTTTCGACCGTCAAGGCATTCAATAATTTTGAGCTCTTTCAAAGTTTCTAATAGAAATGTTGAATTGCTAAAAGACCTATTTTGTTTCCCAGACTTATTAGCAGCCAGGTGGAAATAGTTGACATAGGGCGGACATGTGCTGTCAGGTCAGTTTTCCACAACCTGAAAGATCATGAACCAACATGATCAGAATAAGTGTTCAGATTTTCAATTGACATAAACCAACCCTCTCATTCAGATTACAATCTTATTCTGATCGAGCTGAATCAGATCAGAATATTTCGGTTGGCTGTTTATTCCAAATACATAAAAAAATAAATAATAATCATCAGTCAAAATTTTTGTTAGATAGATAGATAGATAGATAGATAGATAGATAGATATGGCACATGTCATTTTGAAAGTCTGACTTATGAAAGTGATTAGAACAACCATGTCTTTATGACAGATGTCTTCCAAAATTACATCTATATTAATTTGCACAAATGTTCTTTGACAACACTAATTTCTTTTTGAAAGCACATCAAACAGGTTAGCGGATGATTCTTCCGCAAATGAAGCATCAAAGCACATTTTAATGGCTTTTCACTCTATGCTCATTTATTAATGTTAAGCATCTTTTCAACACAATGGCTGTGGGGTTGTGTGTTAGAATGTACAGTCAATTTAGTAAGCTTTGCTGTTTGTGATAATAAAAAGCTCAGGCACTATGTAGCAGGATTGTGTTTAAAAAATAATAAACAAAATACTTTACAATATATTTTTATACATGGTAAGGCTTATTTTTACTCTGTGCAAATTCTATACTGATGCTACTGACAATGAAACAATGTGGTATTCAAAATGCACCCAGTGAAATGAATGTATCTGCTGTATGAACAACTTTCCATCTACAGTATTGTTTTTTTTTTTTCTATAATGTAGTTCATCTATTTCACTGCATTAACTAGTTTACATTTATAATGTGGTCAAAAAATGTACAAACCAGTTCAGCTTCGCTTTAAGTCCTGCCACGTTCTGTTCCCTGTCTCACCAAGCTCAGCTGTCACCCTTTTTGTCTGCCCCATTCCTTTTGTTCTCTCTCCATTCACACACCAATTTTCCATTGGGCATTTGTTTATGTTATGTCTGCCGTTACTGTTTTCTCTTTAAATTTTCCATAAGTAGTTTCCTTCTTCATCAGCTTGTTTGTTTTGTTTATTAAATAAAGTTGAGATTTATTTGTGCTCAAGTTCCTGTTGAAAGTCTGCATTCCTGGGCTCAAACCATGGGGTATGGTGGAGCAAGCGAAGAGTTGCCTCGCAGCAAGAAGGTTGCATCTTCAATGCGTTGGCCTTTCTGTGTGAAGTTTCCACATTGCTTCAGGGCGTGCATGGGTTTTCTCCACTGGGAGAAACTCATTGGGAGCACATTTTTGTGCCAGGTGTAACCTAATTTACTGTATCTGAATAGGCATGTGGTTTAGTTTTACAGAGAAGCAAAATAAATAAATAAATAAGTGATGACAATCTGTTCATGTTACAACCAGTGTTGCACGTTTCTTTTTATTTTCTAACTCTGAAGTAGATCTGCACAAGTTGCGTTTGCTATAATAGTGCAGGAAAATGAAACCTTGCAATTCAAAATACCTGTCAACACAGAATACATTTTGGGCAAAAGAATGAGCCAGAGAAGGGAAGGGTGAGCTCAAGCATCTGACAAAAAAAATTGACAAGGGCTTTAAAATCTAAATAAGAACGGTTTTGGAAAAGGAGCTTACTGAAGAAATTCATGAGATAAAAAAAGGGGGGGGGCTGAACTGGAATAATCTGAAGCGAAAAGAAAAAGTCTAGCACATACAATGTTAACAGTAATTATTATATAGTATGCATCTACATCTACAGTGTGCGTGTACGGCATTTGTGTGCTGTTTAACGGCTGGCGTTTGAGCGAGCGAATCCATTTGTTTCATTGAAGATTTTCTTTTTCCCTAAACACGAAGTTAGTAATGGTTTGAACTGATTGTAGTGGTAATTACCCGTGTTGAAGAGTGTACTGTGTCCTGGCAGCAATACGTTCCCTTTAGCTATCCTGCTTAGTGCTTAGAAAAGAATAAAACAGCTGAGGGTTACAGCGTGCCTCAGCTTGAAAGGATAAAACCTCTATTTAGAAACAGATGCTTCAGGGAAATTAAGAATCCGAGGGAGAGTTCACTGGCTGAGATTGCATCATTGACAGCCCTACAGCGTGATGCACTGTCGGCTTATTTTAGCAGAGTTTGCCTACTCCTTTAAAAGTACTTAAATAAGGCATTACCTGCTTCCACCTGCCTCATCTTTTTTTCTGGCAGGGAATGTCCTGACTTTATGAATAAGCGATACACCGTGAGTCAAACTGCTGAGTTTAAAACACCCGTGTTCATTAAAAATCGAATGATATTTGTAAACTAATCCAAGATAACAGGACAAACCAATCTCAATTTATCTTCGCTTAATGATCAGACTGTTGGGAGCATCTCCATGATTGTATTTGAGCGCAACTCTCTAGCGTTGCTTTGCATGAAAGCTCTAAGGATTTCCTCCGCAACCCACATTACACGTCCCATCTCCTCAACCCAGAAATTACAGTCCCAGTAATTACAGAACTCTAATTAAGCTAGGGTTTGCAGAGAATGGGAAAGGCATGCTCCCCTGACATTTCTTCAGCAAGAAAAATGATATTCCATATTTAGCTGGGGTTTGGAGAAAATGTGGCAGAATAATGGATTTGGTGGTTTGAAGAGGCTGAGGACCTTGTGTTAGCGTCTACTAATGAATACCACATTTTATTTAGTGTGACCAGCATAAAACATGATGAAAAATTATCTGTCGTATCAAAGGGCAGGGGAACCTAATTAATCAATTTAAATACAGAAAAATTATTTAATTTGATCAAAATGAAAGTGACGTTACGTCAAAAAAATACTAATTAAATGATCCTCCAATACAGCCATCAACAGAACCAGAAAAAGCTCAAAATATGCAAGAAAAACACTTAAACATGAAGGCAGTGTTCGATTTATAAAATATTAATCTGCTCACAAAATGTAGACATTATGAGCCAGAATTTATTACTTATTCATTCCATAAAATGTGTAGAATATGTGTGGGCAATGTACATGTAGCAAAATATCAACACCTTCCTAAAATAATCACCCAAGTCTTATTTTTTTTCCAAAATTTTTAAGTATCTTGCAAAATGTTATATGGTACATTTTCAGTTAATTTTTTTGTGTTTCCTGAAAAACTTTAAAAAATGACCTAGGTGATTCTTTTAGGAAGGCACTGATATTTATGTGCACTGTGACTAAACTGGAAGAAAATCATGTTTTAGCCTAGCAGAGAGGTTAGAGTTTCAGCTGACTAAAAAACATTTTTCTTCTGTGTGTACCTCCAAAGTACAACCTATAGCATTCAGGTGAGGGGGCGTAAAAAAAGTGTCAATCCGTCAGCAGAATGGATAGTTCCTGTAAATAACCATTACATCACTTATAAATGCTGGTTATGGTTTTGAAAGACAGAGTAATATAATGGAATAGGTTTTACAAGCATAAAGCAAAAAATGCAAAATATACATTCAAGCAAAGCATTGATTTAGCTGGTTAACCTGTTGAAGCATCACTACCATCTAAATTTTGTTCTGAGCTTGCTTTATTCTTTCCCATATTTGTGTTTTGTTTAACAACAATTGCCTGAGGTGGTTCCTCTGGCATCCACAACATCTGCAGTTGTGGCCTGTGCATCTATGTCTACCTGGGTTGCGTGTTTTGGCCCCTGTTCAGACATTGCATCTTACAGGGACCCTCAGTTTGTTTCAGACCTTTGGTCTACCGTGGCCAAAGGTCTGGGGACTAAAATCCACCGAACCACCACTTACAACGCTCAAGCTAATGGTTTGTGTGAATGGTTTCACAGGTCACTGAAAGCTGCACTTCATGCTGCATTGACTGGTGACAACTGGATTGACCATCTTCTATGGGTCTTGCTGGGGTTACGTACTGCAACCAAAGAGGACCTTGGCACTTCCGCAGCTGAGTTGGTTTTCGGTCAGCCTGTGTGCATCCCCGGTGAGTTTTTGCCTGAGGTACCATCACCACAGTTCACTCCACCGTTGCGACATTTTCCACCTCAGGGGGACTCTTTTCATGTCCCTGGCCCGGTACATCGTTTACCGCAGTAATTTGTCCCTAAGAGCCTAGAGGCCTCTAAATTTGTTTTTGTCAGACACAATGCCCACAGGACACCACTAGCTCTTGTATGATGGCCCGTTTAGGGTTCTCCAATCCATCAGCTGTTGTTCATCTCCTCATTCCCTCTGTATTTATTCTGGTTCAGTCCTCCACACCCTCGCTGGCTCATCGTTTGGGTTTTTACCTCCTGTTATGGTCTCCTTGTTGTTCCCCTGTGCCTTTGAGTTCCTTTTGTTTTTTGCTGCCATGTCAGCTTTTGTTTTATTTTATCAAATAAATATTTTATTTTTGGTAAATCCTCTCCTCCGACCAGACCTAGGTTCATTCCTTCGCCTCACCTTAATATTAGGAGGTCGTAATGAGACAGTCTGTATTGACAGGCTTAAACCCACTCATGTTCTGATCAGGTTGTTATGGCCCAGACTCCTCACAGTGGCAGACCTCCCTCCACATTGCTATGAATGAAGCTCAACTCTTCTGCGGCCCCTCCTCGTTGTCCTCAACTTCACCGGACTGGTTCTTCAGGGCCCAGCTTCAGCCATTCTGGTCGTTTGCTCAAGCCTAAAGTTCTGGACTAGTAATGGACCTTACTGGGTATTCGGGGGTAGGGGGTCATGGTCTTCTAAACCTGTAAATTATAATTGGATTGCAGTAAAACTTATTCAGCAAATTCTTACAAATCTAGGCAACCTTCACTACATTTGTCTCTTCCTTAATCTGCTCTATATCTCTCCCACACAATACTATCTATTTTATTTACCAATTTTTTCTTTTTTCTTGGAAAGATGAGATCACTATTAGCCTAATTATGATTAAGGAAGGCCGGGGAGTGTACTAATAAGTAAATATATTAGCATGTCAAACAGAACTTATGTACGTTCAAGAACAATATTAATCTAAATTATTTGAATAAATTAAAGCACTAAAGTCACTCAAACAATAGAGAAGCATATCAGATGTCCTTTCTGACGCAACCCGGGCTTGACTCACAAGCTCAGGATTATGATACTGCAACACTGACCAGCACAGGCCATTTGATACAGATTTTAAAGCAGCTGATGTTGTTTTTTTTAAAGGCTGTAAAGGAAACGAATGGAATTCCATAGAAAATTGTTTTACTTTTGTTTTGTTTCCTCTCTGCTCTCCTGAGGCCAAGCTCAGGTGTCTCTCCAGCTGTGAAACCACATCTCCAGTAGAAAGAAGCCCCACTGTGAAGCGGCCTTCTGTGGAGAAAGTCAGGAGCCAGCTTTTGTGTATTCTCCTGAAAAATAGCTGCTTACAACTGATACATGTGGAGATGAATACAACCATGACAAAAAAAAAAAAAAAAAAAAAAAACGCACACCTGATTTGCTTCCCCCATCCATGCTCTCTGCTCTGTGCAGGAGATCCCCCCTGCCCCTACAACACACACAACTGACCAAGTTCAGCTCATTTGTCTCCCTC
>NW_013952492.1:1232040-1235170 GCF_001266775.1 Austrofundulus limnaeus
CACACACACACACACACACACACACACACACACACACACACACACACATAGCGCCTTGCTGGGTCTGTCTCTCTCACTCCCCGCAGCACAGCTCAGCTTCCTGCAATCATTTTAAATGATCAACTGTTCATTTTGTTCACTTTGAGATAACTTGGAAACAGATTCAGTGGGGCAGCAAGTTTAAACTTTTGAAATTATTTAAGCATTCAGTTGGTCCGCTATCAATTCCCACCCTCGCTTTTTCTGCTTAATTACAGCAGAGGTGTTTTGCTTCATCGCATCATATAATACATGATTAACTGTTACACCGCTGGGAAGAAGTGAGACTCAGATGTCTTGTTGCATCAGGAATCAGGAAATCTGTGATCAGTCCAGTGAGTCTAAGCAAACCGTGAATGTGCATTCATCTTAAATGGTTTGCAGCTGGATTGAGTGAGCCGCCCTGTTTAAGCGTGACTTGATGTTTGGGCAACTGATTAGAGCTGTTTCCAAGCTTGTTCAAGCTCGAATTTCAGCTGATTTCCCAGACTTTTGTGAAATGATTAGTAATTTTGTAATATTTTTAGCTATTAATCTTGGTTTTGTATTGCAAAGAATGACCATTGTTTGTTTGTTTGATAGTGATAAGAAGGACCAATCCCCTCAATGATGTGGAGATACACCGACTTTTACTCCTAGCGTTGTGGTGTGCAAAGCCATAGGGTGACTTAAGGTCACCTCTGGTAGTGACTCAAGGGACCCTGACATTACAGCACTTTATCAGTGATGTCCTGCAGCCACATGTTTAACCTTTCCTGATACAACACCTTTGCACAGTTTTTTTTAACAACACTCCTTTTCTTGTGTGTATAGACAGCCTAAATAAAGATGAGGTCCACTCTTGGCCAGCCAGGTAACTGAATCTTTTTTCCCAGTCGAACATGTGTGGGACGTCACTCAGACATCGACTCCAACCCAGTGCTAAACTGCCAGATCTACAAAAACTGTGGGCAGGCTTGAAATAGTCACATAACCTTTCTACACATGCACTTTTTTATTCCTACCACTCCATCTGTGTACTTGACTTTTTCTTTCTTTCCCGTGAGCATAATTTGGTGGTTTCAAACAATAGCTAGATAAAATAAGTTTTTTTTTCTGTACTGTGTTTTATCAAGTTTGCAGGTTTCTTTTGTGTGCATGGTTATGTTTTACTTGCTATTATGTATTGTACTGCTATTTATTTATTTATTTATTTATTTATTTATTTATTTATTTATTTATTTATTTGTGCATCCACAAAGTTGTTTCAAACAGCAACTCTAAAAGCTAGTGATTGTCAGTCAAATGTTTTGTCATTTACCATCTTAAAGGGTACAAAAGTTATTTGAGATGTGACTGAGGAAAAAGTTTAGCACAATGCATTCAGACGTTTAGAAGAGTTTTGGTTTGCATAAAAGCACACTCTTAAATGCAAATGCGTACAATTACCTGACTCACTTTATCATAAATAATGTACCAGATGCTTCTGCTAAAACCATTGCTTTGTTTTATTTTTAATTTTTTTGATAATAGCTCTGTGTGCCCTTTTATTTTGCAGCTTAAACATCGTCCAGGAGACATTTTGCAATAAAATGAAACTTTGTGAAGCTTTAAAAAGTGGAATGTGTAGCATTGGAATATAGCTGGATCTTCTGTGCACATCATGTACAAATTGGGTGTCGCCGAGTGCGTTCCTGTGCCTGATCAGATGATCTGCATAGTGATCTGCCACCACTGATTAATTTTCTTCTTCATGGCAGCCAGCTGTAATCAACAGGAGCAAACTGGCAGATGAGAAAACACAGCAAGTGTCCTGCACAGCGACAATCGGCCCACACAGCTTTTGTTCTAACCACTTCAGCCAGAGAACTGTTGAACTTGAGAGGAATACAACCCACTGCTGCACTTTGTTGTTTGGTGTGCTAAAAGTCCCTTTTGTGCCTGTAGAAATCACAAACGGGTTCTTTTGAAGTCACTGTTTATTAAGCAATCCATTTTTATTGAATTCAAACTTAATTAGCACCTCAGTTTTTCTAATTTGTCAATTTTATAAACACCATCATAATTTCTAAGATAAAGTCTTTAGTCTTCATGATTACGAGCCCATTGCTTTCCCTTTATGACTCCATTCCTCCATTTTTTTTCACATTTCTCATGTGCGTCTTAAAGTTTCATTTCATTTTAAAATAAAGAGTCGGTAGTCATTTATGGTTCAGTTCATTTGGGTTTGAATTATATTCCTGCTGACTTTGATAAAAATAATGAGAAACATGTGTAGTCCCTGTTAAGATTGTCTCACCTAATCTATGTCTTTGTGTGCGGGGTCAAGATAAAAAAAGAGAAAGACACGTGCGATTAGAAACAATATCATCTATCAGGCTGAGAGCATTTGGTGAGAAGGGAGAGAAGGGAGGGAAGAAAGAGGAGAAGTGGCACTGCCTTATCAGGGAAAATGTGCTTTTCTGTAACAATGGCATTCTTGATACACAATCTATCTCGCTGGACCCCTGTGGGAAAAGTGTTTGTCTCTTCCTCAAAATGGCAGGGGACAAAATCAATCATGACTTATTGTTGGCATTGCCTTTACAGTGTCTTTCACGTGTATGTCCTCAGTCTACCTCAACCGCCAAAGAAGGGCAAACGCTCAGAGAAATAGCGCTCACTGATGATTGGCAGGCCATCGGTCATTTGTGAAACACCTCAAAAGCTATTGTTGGTGTCTTCCCCATTCAAATAGCTTCTCTTTGTTCTAAAATCTTATGTTTTGACAAGAACAAGAACAGTATGCCAGTCCTAATTTTTTTGCCATATTTCAAATCTCATTTTATTTGTCACTAATTTATCCCTGTTCCCTCTGTTACATCTCCTCAGCCCAAAACCACTCGCTACTTAACGTCTTAATGAAGGAGAAATAATGCATGAGACTGGTAGAGGGAATCCTCTCAATTTCTCATTATACTTTATTAAAAGAGGCCAAAGGGAGGTTTTTCTCCATGTATTACTCCCATTTTAAAGATGTCCTTGTACCTGACAAGACATTTTCACATGGGCCAATTACTACACTCCCCCCAAAAATGACACCAAGCTGAACAGGATTGAACAGATTTATTTA
>NW_013952492.1:1235321-1241320 GCF_001266775.1 Austrofundulus limnaeus
TTATTAGATCTTTTTCATTATTATTGGATTTTTTATTATTGGATGACTTGCTGTTTTTTTATTCATATTTCAATTCTTGATTGAAATAAACTAAACTACACTTTTCAAGAAAATAATCTGTGACCCTGCCACAGATCATTTTACAGCACTTTCAGTCAGCCAGCTCACTTCGTAATACCAGGACTTTTCCCCACCTTTTGCACCTAATTAATCTGAGGAGTTGATCAGCCCTGCCGTTTAACTAACTGGCTTTACCAAAATCCGGTCCACAACATTCAAACTATCTGCCATTATGTGCAGCTTGCTACTGACGCCAGGCTGGTGTGAAGTGTGTCCACTTGTGAGTGCTTTGTGACGGTGGAGGGGCTCATCAGCACCCGCTGGCTGGACAGAAACTGCGATAGACGTCAGAAAGAGTGATAAGTCAGTCTCCAAACACAAGCAGCCACAGAAATAAAACCAGAAATAGAAGTTCGATTTGTCTCTAGTCGTTTTTAACAAAGAAAATGCTGCTAAAAGGATTAATAAAGTCTCTGGTTCAACTCAGAACAGAATGAAACAAAAAAATGCTCCCACAGATTTTTTACACCAAAAGATTGCTGATTCGCTCATTTCGCTGTCAATCAAAAAGTGATTCAGCCTCAGGCAGATCATCCAATCATCATGCAGAAGCTGAGAGTCCGGGCCCGCCCACAGCCCCATAGATCCCCAGAGATGCTCAGCATCTGATGGGCGGGACAAAGCCAGCATTTATCCAATGACTCGTCTCGTTTCGCTGCACTCTTTGCTTCACTATTGAAGTCTGTAGACGCTCAGTGTCCGCACTGTTTAAAGCACTGTGAAGCTGCGGGAATGAGTGAGGAAAGCTGCCTTGTTACCAGTGATAAAAAGCTGATTCTGAACAAAAGTTAAGCGCATTGTAGCGCATATTTAGTCAATGACATGTACACACATTATATATTTGATCACTTGTTTATTTTATTTTATTTTTGATACTTTAGGGGAAGCTGAGCTTCCCTTGCAATCTTAGAGCAATCGCCTCTGGGGGAGTGACAGGACAGGGGCGCCTCATGGGGCCAATCAGATTTCAGCTGGGGCCAATGCCCCTGTGGCCCTGCCCCTAGAATCACCCCTGGAGAGAAGAGTCTGTTTTGAGTGTTGAGCTTAATTAAAGTAAAGATTTTTAGAAAAAGATAACTCCAGTTGTTAATTGGTTTTTAGGGCTGCAACATATTTATTTTTTATAACTTACTCCATGCCTAACTGCAAGTGACTGAAGAATGGCATTCATTCAAATGAACTGAAATTAACTCAAACTTGTTCATGTAAACAATCAACAGTCTCTGCATGAAAATTACTGCAAAAATTATCTCGTGGCCATGCTTTTAAAATATATATATTTTTTATCAAATGTCACCGGACGGGGGCCGCATCATTGTGTGCTTTTTTATTTTTATTTTTTTACAGATTTTTTTTCTTAGTTATTCTTGCATATACAGTAATTTGTGGCTGCTGCAGCAATCTGATTATTCTCTATTCTGCACTGTCTGTGCACAAGTTGATCTCTTGGCATTTGTTTTTCCCCCTCTCTTAGTACAGCCTCTCATGGTGAGTGAGGACTGGCTTTAACCAAAAACAAAACATCCACATTCAAATTTGTACACTGACTGGAATGAATGAAAAATTGAGTGAGATCTTCACCTTTTTATTTATTTATTTTATTGATGCTGGCTGATAAACCCTCCACACCTGCTAACTAACAAGGTTTTGTTGTGCTAGATCAACACTGCACTTACGTATTTGCTTGTAGGAAAAAATAGGCAATCATTATTTGCACAACACAACAGATCACTTGTCAGGAAAACAAATGCTGGCAAGAGCACAGCTGTCGACTTCTTTTCCAAACATGGTGCAGATTGGCCTCATTCTAATAGAGCACTAATTTCTTAATTTGCCTTATTATGGGTTAGATATACTAATGACAGAATATTGTGCAGATAAGAAATTGTGGGTATTTTTTTGGCCCTCTTTGGGCTATCTAAACATATGATCTGGCTTTTAGGTTTTCCTCTTTGGCTCCACATGGTTCGCAAATTTGGATCAAGTTTGGGGTTTTGTAAAGACTACTGGGGTGCAGGTCTAAATTGAATAATGGACTCTGTCAAGGCCAAATGGGCATATTTTGCAGGATGCACATGCTGTGTGCAGCATTTATTCTAGCGTGTGGTCTGTTCAGAGTGGCAGCATGAAAACGTGTCCCCCTAAACCAGGAGAAAGACTATAAATGCTCTCTCCTCCTTTTCTCCTCTTGCTTGCCCCTATTTTAATAGGAGGCGTTTAAAGGCACTTTATCTTGTCTTTTGTCATCAGAAAGCAGACGTGATGCTCACTGTACCACCCACACACATCACCACTTCCCAACACAAATTATATTTGACTGTGAGTGACATTCAAGCCCGCTGCTCTGGAGGGAAACTCATTATAGAATGCTAAACACTGCTGTCCAAAGGGCCACACAGTGTTAATGAGTGCTGGCGGACGATGGGACATGTGTGTCCTGTCTGCTTACTATAGCGCAAACATATAACACTGACCTCAACTGTAGGTTGTGTCCCAAGCACAAGGCCAATGTTTTTCTTTTATTTTTTTCTGCCAGTGAAATTTGCTCTGTTGTGTTTTTATTTTAAATAATGCAGCTCTCATTTTCTGCCAATTCTGTTTCCCTTGCTTTTTTATTTTTTATTTTATTTTATTTTTTTGCTGCATTTTTGGAAATTGTGGATATGCGTAATTATGAAACCCTCTAAAAGCAGCTAGTCAGTGTCTTCTATTTGATTAAAAAGGCTGATTTATTTCAGTATTTCTTCATTTTGCACATCTAGCACACACGTAAATGGGTTCTACAAAAATAATAAACACCACAACATTATCAATATGACAACATTTTCTTCTAGTTGAAGAGGACACCTTGTCAGCACTAAGAATATGTTAAACCAACTCTTCTCTTAATCATCACGGGGAATATGGGGGGAAAATGAACATCTTGAAATTTGGGGCATATTAGGATTGCAGTGTTTTGTGCTTCACTGAGATACAGCTGTACTCCACATTTCTACTTTCATATACAACCCATTGTGCAATCCTAAAGATATATCTGCATCATAATATCTCTGTAGCTTCAGCAGTATAGCTGTAATTTTAAGTGTCCACTTTATCTATCAGGAAAGTGGAAGTGTGTTTTTTTCTAAGCTGCTGCAAGTGAAGTCATAAACTGTGATAGAATCTCTGGTTTTAACTCCACCCCTGTCTCTGCTACAAACAAATGTTTAATGGATTTTATAATACTTAATACATATTTAGTTTGATTAACAGGTGCACCCTAAAAATTATGGAGCACCAAAATGTTCATAATGATACAAATGAATAAAACGTTATGAAGTAAGTATCTAATAAATATCAGATAAATATATAGTGCCAATGTAAAAATTGAATGCATATTCAATTCACTTCAGTTCAATTCAAAAATACTTTTGGGCAGCACGATGGCTCAGTGGTTAGCACCGACGCCCCACAGAAAGAAGGTCCTGTGTTCGATCCCCGGTTCAGACCTGGGGTCTTTCTGTGTGGAGTTTGCATGTTCTCCTCGTGCTTGCGTGGGTTTTCTCCGGGTACTCCAGTTTCCCCCCACCCCCAAAAACCTGTATAATAGGTTGCCTTCAGGCCCAGGCGTCCCTTGAAAAAGAGATCTGAGATCGCAGTGGGACTTGCCTGGTAAAATAACGGTAAATAAATAAATAATTACGGGAACTTTATTGATCCCAGAGGGAAATTACCGTCGGTAAATACAATTCAGTATTTACAATTCTAAGCTTATTGTTATGATTAGTTTTTATTCACCTTTAAAAATGTGCTTATTAGTTTAAAACATCCTTTCACTTTTTCAATTTTTGAGGCATTTTTATTCCAAAATTTCCTTTTCACAAAGTCCTCTTTTATGGTATTTTCCCAATGTTTTCATTTCAAAATGACATTTTTCAGCAGAATGTCTTGGATGTTCAATCAGTGATTTGGACCTTATATGCATTCATTTACATCATAAATACTACATCATCACATTATATATTTATTATTTATTTTTATAGATACTTATTTCAAAATGTTTTATTTATATCCTGAACATTTTGGTGTTCCACAAACAAGAACCTTAATGTATCAAAATGTTTTAATATATTGTATTTGACAGTAAAATCTGTCTATTTTTTAAACAATATTTCTATTATATATTTAAATGGAGTTTAAACGAAAGTTCAACTCTGGAAGACTGATGGCCTCACCTGCTCCTGCAGACCTCCATGTTTCCAGCTCAGCTGCATCTAATTGTAGCAATCTCAGCCCCATCCAATCAGCTCCGGTTCGCAGTGCATAAAACAAGTCGCCTCAGTCGCCCCGTCTGCGTGCCAGCTGACGGTCAACCTGCCGCCACCCCTCTTCCACCATTCACCTCAAATGGGGGAGCACCTGGTTCTGTTCTTCATGTCTCTTTCCAGTCCTCCAGCCCAGCCGGTCGAGGCAGATGGCCGCCTGCCCTGAGCCTGGTTCTGCCAGAGGTTTCTTCCTGTTAACAGGGAGTTTTTCCTCTCCACCGTCGCTCAGGATGGGAGTCTGTGATTAAGTGATTCAACACAACCTGCTGGCTTCTTCTCTTTATTTATTTTTTGACCTCCACTACCAGTGTCATGCCCCAGGGAGGAGATTAAATCTCCTACCCCTAACTTAAGGCATCTCGTATGAGATTTCAGCTTCACAGCGCTCTCGTCCTCTGCCGGGGTCCGAGCGCCAAACTCTATGTCAATAATTATGTTGGTCCAGTCATGTTAACAAACCTCCTAATTTCAGTCTGTCTTTGTGTGAGTCTTTCCAGGTTGAAATTACATTTAAAATTCTATTGTCTGCCTACAAAACCATGAGAAAATTAATAAAAGATATATGTGACATACCTATTTTTAATCACTGTGCCATCCTGTTTTAGCATGTAATTGTCTTTTTTTCCAGACCTGTCTCCCCTGTTTTATTTTTTACCTTTCTTCTACTCACATCTTTCAATGTGTCACCTGAATTTAAAGTGCCACCTGAGAAACCCTTATCATGTCACTGACACATACGACCTGTCATCGAAGATAACGGCTCTGCATGTCACCCTGCTCATTTACTCGTTCTGCAGTGAGGGTGATGCTGTTCTGATAGGCAGCTCCACACACAGAATGAGGAAGCGTTTGAATGAACACAAACACCGGGGAGTGGGAAAACCTGAGGAAGAACTCGTAAATGAGAGAAAACTGACAGAAAACCTGAATCAGGCAAATAAACTTAAGAGAAAGATAAACATAAAGTGGCCTCTGCATAAGGTTTTAAAGCAGCAGAATTTCTTACCGCTGTCTTGGATTTTTAGATTCATTTATCCGTGGGATTTTGCATTTTCTAAATAAATCATGATAGATTCACCATGTCTGCTTCTCACCAGTCACTCACTTACTCACTGTCTTCTATACCTACACAGACACAAACAATTATTTCAACGTTCTCAGGCTTGCACCACGTGGCCTTTTTTGAGAAAAAATGTCCAGCATTTCATGACAGTCTCCCCTGTCATCAGTTTCCTCTCCTGTCCCTCGTCTACTATTTTTTGCTGTTTTCCCTGTCTTTTACATGACTGCCTCTATATCTCATTGGTTCACCACCTTTTATTTTTATCTGTTTTGTTCAAGCCTTTTCCATGACAAGTAACCAGCCTTTCTTATTTGTAGCATACATACTTTTGATTCATAAAGTTAAAGGTAAAATTTAGATTTTGTCTGGTATTTTCTTAACCTAGAACTCAGAGAAACAAACAACCCCGCCAAACATTTAAACAATTGACAACAGAGAGACCAGTAAGTTTTTTGTTCACTTTGCAAAGAGGAGAAGCTCAGTGATACTTAACTCAGACGAAAGCCTGGTGA